>NC_028644.1:40650267-40650932 GCF_001406875.1 Solanum pennellii
TGTTGTTACTTCAAGAAATACACTGATTCATATGTCTTTCTACTCTTGTATGTGGATGATATGTTGATTGCAGGATCTAGTATGAGGGAGATTAACAATCTGAAGACAAAGTTGTCTGCAACATTTGAGATGAAAGATTTGGGTCCAGCGAAGCAGATTTTGGAGATGAAGATTTCTCGGGATAGATCTGTTGGCACTTTAAATCTATCTCAGTAGTTGTACATTGAGAATGTGCTGAGCAGATTCAGGGTTAATGATGCTAAACCCAGGACTACTCCATTGGCAAATCACTTTAAATTGTCAAAGGAGCAGTCCCCCAAGACTGCCGAGGAGCGTGATCAGATGGCACTTGTTGCATAGGTTTCAGCAGTTGGTAGTTTGATGTATCCTATGGTCTGCGCTAGACCTGATATAGCACATGCAGTGGGAGTTGTTAGCAGATACATGACGAACCCTGGGAAAGAGCATTGGGAAGCTGTGAAGTGGCTTCTGAGATATCTGATAGGTACATCCAGTACTTCACTTTGTTTTTGCAAAGGCAAGGTTACTCTACAGGGTTTTGTGGATGCTGATCTTGGTGGGGATGTTGACTCGAGCAAAAGTACATCCGGTTACATTTACACCATAGGTGGAACAGCAGTGAGTTGGATGTCCAGGCTTCAGAA
>NC_028644.1:40651433-40652236 GCF_001406875.1 Solanum pennellii
AGATGTTTGGGGACCATCTCCAGTATCATCACTTAGAGGATCCAGATTCTATGTTACCTTCATGATAATTTCAGCAGAAAGGTATGGGTTTACTTCTTGAAGCATAAGTCAGATGTGTTTGCAACTTTCAAGAAGTGGAAAGCTGAAGTTGAGAATCAGACCGGTTTGAAAGTCAAATGCCTAAGGTCTGACAATGGAGGAGAGTATTACAAATCAGAGTTCAAGGCATTCTGTGCAGCTGAGGGAATCAGATTGATGAGAACAGTTCCTGGTAAGGCAAGGCAGAATGGAATTGCTGAGAGGATGAACAGAACATTGAATGAGCGTGCAAGGAGTATGAGGATACACTGTGGGCTGCCCAAAACACTTTGGGCGGATGCTGTTAGCACAGCTTCATACTTGATCAACAAAGGACCATCAGTTCCTTTAGGGTTCAAGATTCCAGAGGAGGTGTGGATAGGAAAAGAACTCAAGTACTCACACTTGAGGACTTTTGGTTGCACTGCTTATGTTCATGTTGATCCAGAAAAGAGAGACAAGCTTGATGCCAAGGCTGTGAAGTGTTACTTCATAGGCTATGGTTCTGATTTGTTTGGTTACAGGTTTTGGGATGACAAGAACAGAAAGATCCTGAGACATTGTGACGTGACATTTGATGAGTCTGTCCTGTACAAGGACAGAGAGCAGGAGGTTGTAGAGATTACAAAGCAAGTGGGAGTTGAGGTTGAGTTGGAGAAGAGTAACCCCAGAGATGTCGAAGCAGATACTCAACCAACTCCTACTGAAGAATCTGAAGTGGAGCA
>NC_028644.1:40654608-40660226 GCF_001406875.1 Solanum pennellii
TATATATATATATATATGGTTATACGAATATATTAATTTATGATTATTTTAATTTGATGAAACAAAAAATAGTTCAAATATTTTTACATATTTTTCCTTTATTATATTTATGTTGTATTAATAAAAAAAATATCATGCTAACAATTTATTAATTCTCACTTTCTACATGAAATATTAAATATCATTGTCTCAATTGACATGTTGGTACATTTCACTTATGTTTTTTTTTCAAATAAAAAAGGCTCAAATTTTTTTTTTGACATGTTAAAATCATGTAAGATTATAATTGAAAATGTATTTAAAATAGAGCAAATATAAAATAATTTAATAATAATACAAACATGTATATAAAATAAATAAAGGGAAAATTACGCAACAAAGCAAATTTATACTATTTAATTACTCATAATAATTATAGTTTGCTATAATTATCACTCACGACTAACATTATATATTAATTACGTGGGCTGACTTCGAGTATATATATATTAGTCATGTTTGTATATGTATAATTTGCCAGAATATACGAATACATATGTATAATATACAATTATTTAACCTATATACATATACAATTCATCTCTCTCCCACTCTCTCCCTCTCTCGCTCGCCTGTCTCCTCTCTCTCCCAATCTCGCTTGCCATTTATACAAATGCATGTGTATAATATATAATTATATACATATACAATTCACCTCTTTTCCACTCTCTTCGCTCTCTCGCCCGCCTCTTTCCTCGCTCTCTCGATCTCGCTCGCCTCTCTCATCCCTCTCCCAGTCTTGCTCGCCTCTCTCCTCCATCTCCCAATCCATCTTGCCATATATACAAATACATATGTATAATATACAATTATCTATTCAATATATATACAATTCACCTTTCTCCCATTCTCCCCCCCCCCTACTCTCTCTCCTCTCTCCTCTCTTTCCCAGTCTCGCTCGCCTCTCTCCTCCATATAACATGTAGCTACAAATTGTAATTATCAAACTATAGCTATGGAGAGTAATTAATTATTTTTAAGTGGCTATATGTTAAAGTTTCCCTTAAATAAATATGTACACTTTTCTACTAATTACTTGTTATATTATTTTTTATATTATTAATTCAAAATTTTATTTTTCAAAAGAAAAAAGTAATTTATATCTTTATCAATGATTAGATGTGAACTTTTTTTTTAACATTCTAATCTATTCATATCAAAGTAAAACCGAAGAGATAGTGAACGATTAATATATAATAACATTAACATTATCTTCTAATTTATTTTTCAAAACTTATATATATTAATGACTATATTTTTATTATAATTGCAATGACAATCGCTACATTGATAAATTCAAATGACCCTTGTGGTTGCATCACAAAGTAATCTTTTTTACATCAAACCACGAGATCTGATTGCATGTAATCAGATCTCTTTGTATATGACGTATTCTTTTATGTCAACCATTACTTGACAATTATTTATAGGTAACTGTCACTAAATAAAATATACTTAGTCACATGGTTCATTAATTAAGTATTAAATAAAGTGATAACAATTGTTTACAATACGGACAATAAATATGCAATTTAATAAATTAAAGTTTATACTTTAATGTTTTAATTTGTTTGTTATATTTTTTTATCCGTTTAAAAAGTATTTTCTTTCTTCAGTTTTTAACAAATTTTTAATCCCAGCATTCGACACAATTAAAGTCACTACATTAAATCATATTTTAGAACATTTTGTATATCGTAATTTAAGATCTCCCTCTCTGGTATAAGGAAATGGGGGGGGGGGGGGGATATTATTTTTTAAGTTAAAAATAGATCTGATTTATCAGGTCAATTAAATCAAGTTTATAAGTCAGAAAAATAGATATGATTTGTAAGGTCAACTAAATCAAAATTTTAAGTTACAAAAACAGATCTGATTTGTATGACCAACTAATTATAAGTCAATTATATGATAGATAAAATACTATGATTTATAAGTCTGATGTAATTAAAATTAATTTTTATTGAATTTAAAAATATTAATTATCAATTTAACAACAATTTTACAAAATAATAATATTTCATGGTGTTACTATATTAATCAATTCCGTAAATTATTAAACTTTATTTTGTATCAATAAAATAACCTAACTTTAGGCCTTTTTATCAATAAATAACTCAACTTAGGCTTTTGTATCAATAAAATTACTCAACTAAATTAATCATTTAAAAAAAAATTGACATGATATTTTAAAGTAATGTTTATGATTAACATAATAAATAAATTGTCCAGCATTACTACTTTATTATTGAATAAACTAATATAAAATCCAAAATAAAAGATAAACTTATGTATGGCATCATTATTATTTTTAATTATCAATAACCAATATGACAAATTAATCGCAAAACAAGCAATAATAATATTATTAAACTAGGTAAGAAAATAAGATTACATTTAATTTTCTAGTTGCAATAATGGAAAATCTTGGGCAGGGAAACTTTGAAAGGACGACTAAGAAAATAATATACATACTATATATGTTTAAAAATATATTTGGAGAGAGAAAGAAACAACACCAAGGAATGTAATTTCCTGTTTCAGTTGAATTTTTTTATATGAATTGATCAAGTTAAAAAAATTCAAATAAAATTAGTATTGCTTCATGCTGATTGCTGCCCAACACAAAAGAGTAGCTAATTAGTTTGATGGTCACTCATATAATTAAAGGACCTAGCTTGAATAATCATTTTTACTAAATAATTCAAATCACTCTTTCTTTCTTAATTTATTAATGTTGTTGTGACTTGTTTATCAATTAAATAGGTTATCTTTTATTGATAATTCTTACAAATGAATGTAATAAATAATACATAAATTTAACTTATCTTGATTTATACTATTCTGTGACAAAGTAGTAATTTTGAGCTATTTGTTTGTTATTTAAATGGCAAAAATGATCTAAAAATAATTTATTTTATCATGCTATTCATTTTTAATGATAAATTTAGTTGAATAATTTTATTAATATATAAATTTAAATTGAGTAATTTTATTGATACAAAATAAATTTAACTACTTTACTAAATAAATATTTTAAAATTAAATAAACTCTTAAGATGTTCACTCTTAATCACCAAAAAACAATTCTTTCATTATAAAGCTCAATATAAAATGTAATGGCTATATGATCAATATTACAATAATATTCTACAGTAAAATAAATGAATAAATTACATATATACACATCTTTACTTTTTATAATTTTCATTATTCCCTACTAATTTTAAAATTTTATAAAATTCAAATTTTACTCTCTAACCCCCAAGGATACATAAATATTATCTCTCAAAATCAGTGTTTATTCCTTCCTTATTTCACTCCACAAATCTCTCTCTATTTTAAGTTATGCAATGTTAAAAGTTATTTTCTCATTCAAGTTTAAAATATAATATTTTGCTATTTGATATATACTATTGAATTACCGGATTAAAAATGAAAACTTAATATTTGATGAAATTTAGTTTAATCTCAAAAAGATGAATTATCACTATATTTTTTACATATGTAACAACAAAATATATATGTTACCAAAAATATATATACTAACACATTAGTACATATCTTATATTAGAAACATACATATGTGGAACAAAAAATTATGTGATGATGATAAACTTCAACAATGTAAATTAGAAAAAAATAATTGTAGTAGTTTTTATTTAGTAATAATTAGTATGTATTTGTAAATTTTTCATAGTTAGTTAATTATATTGTCGTTAAAATTTTTTCTTGAAGAATATTTTTTTTTTAATGTTTCTACTATTGAAAAATGTTCAAAAAAAGGAAGAAAAAAGTTGGATCTGCCATAGCATGAGCATCACTATCAAAGATACAGATTTTTAATGTATCTCGTTTATGTTCATATTTAAGATATTGATACACAACTCTAACGTTGTTGAATCTTTGATTAGTGTTTATCACATTCAATATAAGTATATTAGATACATAAACTTTGTGTTATTTATCACAGATACCAAAAGAGGTTATTTTGAAACAATTACATGTATATTGTATTTTTTTAATTTTAAAATATAGTATTTCTCAAATAAAATAAGATACATAAATATAATGTATCATACACTATTTTTTTAGTTATGATACGTAAATTCAAATTAATTTAAAATTTACTATTTGTCAAAAAAAAAAAGAGACATCAATAATAATGTATCATACACTATTTTTTTAGTTATGATACGTAAATTCAAATTTATACTAAATGTGTCTGATACATAACAACTACCAAACAATAATGTATCGATCTCAAACATAAAATCTTATGAGCAACACTTACTTATTTAATGTATCTAGTAGAAATACAACATTTATCAATTTAAATCGAAAAGATCTTCATGATCTCAAACAAAATAAGATACATAAATAATAATGTATCATGCATTAATTTTTTAGTTATGATACGTAAATATATCTAATACATAACAATTACCAAATAATAATGTATCAATTTCAAACCTAAAATCTTATGGGAAACACTTTCTTATTTAGTGTACCTAGTAGAAATACAACACCTATCAATTTAAATTGAAAGATCTTCATGATGTATCTTCTCAAAAATCTTGATAATTGTTAATCAAAGCTGAAAGAATCTTCTATGAACTAGAAGAATAATTTTAAAATTCGAAATTTTCAACAATTTTGAATCAAAACGGAAATGATCTTCAATGAATTGGGAAAGAAATTTGAATCTCAAAATTTTCGATAATCTTGAATCAAAATCGAAAAGATATTCGATGAACTTGAAATTCACAAAAAAAATCGTTTGTCCAATAACAATTCCATACAATCCTTCATAACTCACCTCACTTTCCAAATTTTCGACAAAATTTTGTATGAAATAGAGAGAACAATGAACAAGAAGAAGAATTTTTTGTTTTTGTATTTTTTTGGTTTGTTACTATATTATTTTGAATTCTTGACAATAATTTTGAATGAAATAGCGTAAGTTATGGGATCTTAATTTAAATTTCAGCTTCCCCCCCCCCCCCCNCCCCCCTTAATTAGTGTAACAAATGGATACTTTGAAATTTTAAATTGATTTTACAACTTTTTTTTCTTTCATAAGTGCAATAGATTGATACATAATGTATCAATAATTATGTATCCGAATCCTTAATTATGTATCTAAAATGTCTAAAAAATATGAAATTTATTTAATTATAAAAATAATAGAAATAGAAGGTTATTATATGGTTGAATCGTGAAGTAATTTTTTTATATCAAATCATGAGATTTGATTACATGTGACCAGATCTCTCTGTATGATGTATCATTTTAGGTCAACTAATAATTGACGGTTAATTAATAGGTAATATTTACGGTATCAAATATTCTTAAATCACAGGGGTTTAACAATTAGATATTAAATATTTTTTTTAAAATTGTTTATTATACCAAAAAAATGCACAATGTAATAAATTAAAGGTTATACTTTTTGTCATGCTTTTTTTCGTTTGAAGAATACATTTTTTTTCTTAATTTTTGAATTTTAACTTTTGATATATTTAAAATCACCAGATTATATATATATATATATATATATATATATATATATGAATGTT
>NC_028644.1:40669758-40678024 GCF_001406875.1 Solanum pennellii
TAATGGATCGGAGTGTCACGTTCCGACACGTAGCATTAGGGGATCGGAGTGTCACGTTCCGACACGATAAGAATAAAGAGAAGTAATCTTGAATTATGTTAATACACTAAATTTCGAAGAACCTATTTCCCAAATGAGTATGGTGTGGAGGTTTGAGTCCTCATAGGTGTGTTTGGTGTTGTTGCCAATGTTTCTTGTACTTGTTGATTGTCACCTGTTGAGTATTGTGGTTGATTTTATATTATTATACAGTATATATTGCTTTCTATTTTGAGTTGGCCGATGATACCTACTCAGTTTTTGTTCCTTGTACTGACCCCTACTTTTATTTCCTTCTTGTTGTTTTGTGGAGTGCAGCAAGTGCACCGTTGACTTCGACTCGTCCGCAACTCTAGCCAGTCTTCAGCACATCAGATNTTGGCCGATGATACCTACTCAGTTTTTGTTCCTTGTACTGACCCCTACTTTTATTTCCTTCTTGTTGTTTTGTGGAGTGCAGCAAGTGCACCGTTGACTTCGACTCGTCCGCAACTCTAGCCAGTCTTCAGCACGTCAGATTTCAGGGTGAGCTATTGTTCCTAGCTCGGACTGGATTCTCTCATTCACGTCTTGATGTCCTTGAAGTTCGGACATGGACCATCTGTTTACTTATTTTAGTTTCTTAAATACTCTTAGACTTAGAAATTTGAGGATAGATGTTCTTGATGTGATGACTTCCAGATTTTGGGGATGATAAGTATTATACTTTAGAAGTTTATTTAATTGATGTCGTTAATGAGTTTTGGATCTTCTGCATTTTATTTATTATTCAAAATTTATATACTGGTAAACGTTGGGGTTTAGATTGTTGGTTCGCTCACCTAGTAAGATAAGTGTGGGTGCCACTCGCGGCTCGTTTTGGGTCGTGACGGAGAGAGAGAGAGAGAGCGCAGAGCAGTTAATATTGTTTTTTAACTTATTAAAATAGATGAGCTTTGTAAGATCAACTAAATCAATTCTGAAGTTACAAAAATAGATCTGATTTTTCAGGTCAACTAATTATAAATTAATGCTACACGACACGTATATATAACATAAATACAATAAAATACAATTGAACTAAAATGAACAAAAATGTATAAATAAATATTTAAGCTGAGTCACGGTTATTATAACATCTCACGACTAGAAAGAATTAGAAAGGAGTTTAAAATCAGGAAATACTTATTTGGGAAGTATTAGGAAATCTGGAAATTTTAAGTAAGTTAAAAAGTAAGTTTTTAGTTAACTTCAAATGGTAATAACTCCTAGATCAAAATGATCTAGGTGTAGTTCCAGATATGGTTGGAAAGCTCTTCGAATGATCTTTCCAACGCTACCAAGTTTGCGCTATTCCAAGTTTGTATGAGTGAGTTATGCCCTTTGGAAGTTGAGCTGTTGGATTAATGAAATGTCCAATTTTGGGATTTTAAAGGGTATTTTAGTCTTTTCACTATCCTATTATATTAATCCTTTTTTAGAAGTTTCATAGGGGTCAAGACTGAACTTGGTCAGTTTTAGAATTTGGATTTTCACGCTAGGGCTAAGGAGAAAGGAAGAGAGAAAGGAAGAATGGAAAAAGGGAAAATTCATCAAGATTAACCAAGAACATTGGTGTTTTGCCAAAGGATTGTTTCGTCCAGGTATGTGAGTCTCTCATAACGTTGGGATTGTTCTCCCACGTTCCAAACATATTTATTTCAATTTGGTTTCGTCCAAAAGGTGTTTGAATATTGATGATCTTAATGCCTATTCTTGAATTCATATATTGTTCTGGAATTTGCCCGAGTTGCGAAGTTTCTGAGTTCATTACATCATGTTTTAGAGTCGTTTCGAGTTAGGTTCCTAGGTAAATTTTCTGGGTATATTTGTCTAAAAGTAATTTAAGAAAAAGAAACGAGATTTGGTGGATTGGGGAAGAAAAACCAAGAAGAAATTTCAACGAGCGAAATCTAAGCATGGGAACGCGTCGCGCGACATGTTCTCAAAATTGAAAAATTCTACTCAGCATCACGGAGATAACACGAGGTGCTATGCCTTAAAAAGATGTTTTTGGAACCAAACTTTAATTAGGCCTTCGCGTTGCAGACCACCTTCAAATCTTGTTTTTTGGTCGTTTCTCATGTTTAGCTATCTAGGATCATTACCAAACAACATGAGTTCTTTCCAAACACAAATCAAAATCCTTGAATCTATAATTCAATTCAAGGATCAGTTAAGAGTCAAGTAAAAAGTAGTTAAGATCAAAGTCAAGAGAATCCAAGAGTCAAGTAAGAGAAGTTCGTTTCAGGTTTTCATAAGTCTTTCACAAACGTTTTAACTATGTTTTAAGACTTATGTTTTGAAGTTGAGTGAAGAGTTGAGTTCATTTCTCAAAAGTTTACAAGGGAACTAAGTATTCCTAAAAAGTTTGTAAATATTTTCATATTTAAACAAAAAGGGAAACTGAGATTTCCAAAAGAGCCATTGACCTAGTATTTCAGTAAAGAGGAATCTATGATTTCCAAGAGAGCTTTTAAGCTAAGTTTGAGCAATTATCTCAAACTAGAGAAGAAGTTCTTTTAAACACATATGATCTATGTATATTTTGGGAGTATTATTGAGCACTGATATGGGGATATGAGTTCATATCAACTCAAACCCCTATAAACCATGTCGCCATCATGTGCAGAGAAAATCATACTTTTTAGACGATTCCTTAGTGCTTTTTAGCATAGACTAGTGGATCCACTTAGTGAGTTAAGGTTTTATACCAATTACAAGGTATAAAATGGTGCTTGGAAACATGAGGTCAAGCGTTATACTATCACTTAGGCTCATAGTGATGGTTGTAGGTTAGAGAATCTCACACAAAAGTTATTGTATTTTATATACATTAGTTTATTTTACTTTACATCCATTCAGAGTTATGTTGTATCCTTTTATATACACAAAGTTGACATCATGTCTTTAAAAAAGCTTTTCTTTATATTGCATATGTTTTGAACTTTTTTTATAATGAAATGAGTTTAGTTAAGTACTCATGAGTTGAGAAGAGTCAGGTAAGTGTTTCTTTCAAAATCTCTTTAAAGCCTATGTTTGTTAGCATTCCAACTCGCATACTCATACATTCAATGTACAGATGCTAGTTGGCATGCATCGTATTATGATGCATACACACACTATAATACTATAAACCAAAATAATATATTTCAAATAAATGTCTATTATCATGATTTTTATGCATTATGTGATACTAAGTACATGTGCTTGTACTAATTCCATATTTTATCTATTTCTAAAGTTATTCATAGGTGAAGGTGTTATTGGAGAAAAATGCTTGGATTATAAGATCGTTCAAGCAAGTTGAAGTATGTCCTCACTTGACTCGAGGGCATATATGTCATTAGAGTTTTTTTATATTGAAGTATTGTAATACACATATAGTAGTTTATTTCGATTGTATGGGCCATGTCCCACGTAAGTTCATGACTCTACGATTTGATGATATGAGACTTATTTTGTTTGATTTTATATGAAAGACTTATAGAATGTTTTGTTAAAAGTTTTAATTCCGCACTACTTTCATATATATATATATATATGCGATGAATGATTAAAAGGTGTTGTATCAGACGTACGAGATGTGAAGTACGCCTACTGCCCTCCAAAAGTGCCATATCTTTTAGGGTATGCTATTGGAATTTGACAAGATTGGTATCAGATAATAGGTTATGAAAGTAGTCTTAAAAATCAAAAAGGCTCATGAAGTCACGTCTAGTAGAGAACTGACCATCGGTGTAAGTTGCGACAAATCTATGAGAGGTAGGTTATAGGACGATAGAGTTTCCCTTTTTTCTAATCCTATGTCGTGCCGTAGAGTAAAATTTTATGAGTTCTCTTTTTGATATGGTTTTATCCAAAGGGAAAGGCTTTTTCTATGCACTGATGACTAGAGGAACAAATCTTGATGAGGGTTATGATGATGATGGTATGTTCCTAGTATTCTCTTTTGTTTATGAGTTCCTTATAAGTGTGTGAGTATGTTTGGTATATGAGCTAGACGATTATAGTAGCATGTTGCATTGTTGTATTGAATGCATTGTGTTTAGGACTCTTTTTTGAATTGAATTTCATTGATTCCTTGCATTGAGTATTTTATGAAGTTATTATTATGTTAAAGAATGTTTTATATGGTATTACTTTGCATATTATCATGTTACTATCATCAATTGCCTAAAAGATGCAATTTTAAATGTTATGACATAGTTCACTATAAAGCTACCAGTTCACTCTGAAGATTTAGCAAAATTGACTAATTAATTCTTAGGTTGAAAATTGTTGTAGTGTTGTTAGAACTGATATTTATAAGCATGATAATGAATATAAAATTATTTTTTGCTATTTTAAATGAAGGATGTGAGTTTTATAACATGATGAGTTTTAGATTTGTTCCTAACTTCTTGTTGTGTTGTGACTATCTTAAACATGTGGAATTGATGTTTCTTTTAGATGTTTGTATTTTGTAGGTTTTGTGAGGTATGTTGTTGAGATGCTAGTTGAATATCTATACTTGGAAGTGTTCGGAGAGTGGCAAGTGTCATTAGAGGACGAATGTTTTCCAAGTGGGTGAGATGTAATACCTCATAATGAATTAGATCAATCTAGAGCCTAAATTTGTTTTCATGAAGGTCTAAGGTCCTAAATTGTTTATAATGCAGCATTGAGGCAGTGTCTAAAGTACTAGGTACATTGGATGTGAAACATCAAGGGACGATTAAGACGATCAACTTCTAGTCACCTATGTGCATCATGTGTGGTTATCTGCCTCTATGTGTGTTTCAGGATATTATTAGTTTGTTATATGATTTAAAATAGTGTATATAGGCAGTTTGTCAAGTTTCATGATGTTTGGAGGTCAAACGTCCAAGAATGTCGATGACGTTTGGAAGGTTGCCTTGAAACGACCTTATGTGTCTGAGCATGTTTCCTGAAGTTGTACGTGTTTGTTTTGGATGACTATAATGTGGGAGGTCCTAAATTTGTATACGATCATTTTTGGTATGGAAACGTCCGGGTAAAAGTCCCTAAGGACACACCAAGGGTCCTTGAGGAAGGACCCTTGCAATGAGCCAAATGATGTCTTAGACCAGCCCAATCGACAGAGGCTATAGACAGGCAGTAGGATGGTCGATGCCCGATCAATTGAGGGCATGGGTCAAGACTTAGGAGAGGGAGTATTTGTTTCCAACGACTATCGTGAATCAAAAACCACGGACCAACAGGACGGTCCATTGGTTGGGAAACGGGTCGTTGTTTTGCAAGTGGTCTATGAGAACTATTCCTCCGCATTTCACTGTAAACTCTAGGGGACTAATTCACCCCGCGTCCAAATAAGTGTTTTGGGTTGTTACTTAAGGGTATTTTAGGTATTTTAAACATCTACAGAAGTGTAAATACCTAGATTAATTCATTCTTCAAAATCAAAACCCAAAATCTCTAAATTTCCATTGAAGCCAAAATTCAAGGAAGATCTTGGATTGGACATTTGAGTGGTGATTCTTCATCAATGTAATAGATTAATATCATTGAGGTATGGTTTTAGATCTTTGAAACTCTATTCATCAAGGATCCCTAAATTCAAAGAGATTTCTAAGCTTTCAAAAGATAAACTTGTCAAATTTTACGATCTATCCAAGGTTTCTTGCATTTTTCAATCATTAAACATTTATGATATTGATGTAATTAGATAATTTTAACATAATTAACCTATGAATCCATGTAATTAATGAAAACTAGATTTTTGACTACTTTATAGTTTACTTTATATTGACTTAATGCTTATTGTGTATTTTTCTTCGTGCTATTGAATGATGTAATAATTGTATTTAATTAATGTATAAGCTTTCTTTGATTGATAAATCTTTATTGAATTGACCTATATTCATTGAGTAGTATGGTTTTTGTACTTAATTGATGATCATCGCTATGGGTAAGGGCCTATTTCTATTGAATTGAATGATTTACAGATGGATTCAAGTGGAGAGAATGGATTGGTGGTAAGCTTCCCTAATTATCTTTTTTTGATGTAATGTATCTCTTGAATTATGTTGTGATTGGTATGGTACACTTATGGTGGTGGTTGTATGTAAATGATGTGGCCTTGTCAATGTTACATTATGTATTATGAAGATCATGGCCTTGTCGGCACTACTTGAAGCATTATGAAGATTTGTATAGTTGATTATGTGAAGTATTATGATATCTACATAGAGTTTAAGTAATGTGAATGTATCTGGTTTCTTCTATTGATGTGATTTAGGTAATTATGTTAGACTATGACTTTGTCTATATATTTTGTGGTCTTAGAGTTGGTGCATGATTCTTCCTAATTTGTTGTTGAGTCTTATGATGACTATATTGATGATGTTATAATAGTGTACAGGTTCACCTAAAGATGATGAAGGTTGCGCCTATGTGCTTCTTGAATATGATATGTTATATGTGATAAAGTGAAGTAATAATGTGTCTTGTTTAGGTAGACTTAAGTCTCTCTTCTTGATGCATGAATGATATGTGAATATAATGTGTTTTGACTTTAAATGCTAAATCCTTTTAGTCTTATATATATGAATGACATGAGACCTTCAATAATTCTAAGAAGGTCCATTATATGAAACCTTGAACCTAGTGGTAAAGTTATGAAACATGAATTCGGATGTCGTAATGGTATCATTCTTGTTATGAATAGTGGAATTAAGGTTGGTTGGCCTGAACCGCATCTTATCATTCTTAGGAAAGTTGTTAAGATATCTTCATCTCTATATTAAGACAGACTTAGGGGACCTCTTTGGTAGGGTAAATATGATTGGGTGATGAACTAGATATGGATGGCAGATTGTTAAAGATGGCCAATTCCTGCGTGAGCCATCGCTGAGAGAGACCACCAAGAGGGTGATGGCCCTGCACTTGTCCGTTGTTGGAGAGGGTTCCGACTGGGTGACCGAGCCGTTGATTGTCCCCTACTGCCTTTCCTCCACAGCCGCTGATAATATCGTCACCTGGGATCAAGCAGTACTGATGGCAGCGATAATAGCCGGGTTTGAGGTGGATTTTGCGTGGCTTCTACAGGCGGTCATGCACGAGAGGGCTTTTCAGTTCACAACTACTTACCCTTTCCCGTGCATGATATTTTCTCTATGCATGTCCGCTGGTATGCCTATATGGCACGTTGATCAGCTCAAGACCCCTCTGGGCGCTGTTAATATCGGCCTCATCAGGGATGAGGCCAATGAGTTGGCTCCAAGCAGAGGGCCCCGTCCAGAGTTGCCTCAACTTGTTGACAATCTAGCTGATACAGTAGCACAAGCCGACATGGCTACGCAGGCGGCTTCCACTGACACTACCCCGATCGAGTCTATCCTGGGTAGTAGCACTGCCCCGAGCTCGTCTCGCTCACCCCCTATACCCGCTCTGGTCCCGCATGCTAGGGTCCAGAAATTAGAGGCGCAAATGGCTACACTTCTGCATCATATCCAGCCTTGGATGCAGAGGTCTATTGCAGAGGCAGAAGAGCGCTTGGAGCGGAGAAAGGTCCAGCACACAGAGTGGAAGATCACTGAGGTTCATCAGTGCTTGGACGCTTTTGAGTTGCGGGTGCTAGCCCGTACAGCCCCTCCGGTGGATGTGTCGACCCTTCAGGCTGCGGTCGACAGTCTTCGCGCAGATATTGATATGATCTTAGAGGCTAGGGTGCCTGAGTCTGAGGCCCCTTCTGCAGAGCCTGCTGAAGACACAGTGATGGTGGCCCTATTCGCCACTTCAGAGATTCCACCACCTCCCCCTCGAGAGCATGCCAAGAGGCATAGGGGTCGAGAGGCGGATGAAGCTCGAGCAAGGAAGAAGGAGCGCCGTGAGATGGAGGCTGCGAGGAGAGCCTCACTTGCTAAAGAGGAGGCGCGTTAGATGAGAGCAGGAGAGTTTGCTGCTGGGGCTTCTAGCTCCAGAACTGTGGAGATAGCGGGAGGCACTGCTGATAGTGCTGTTGATGCTGAGGACACCACTGAGGGTGTCCAGATTATAGAGGTAGTGGGGGTCCGGGGAACCGGACCCACCATCTTGCTGATCGTCGGCGCTTTGCGCCCCAGGTTTGCTTCACCTACCACTCTAGTATTTAATTTTTTATGCATTGGGGACAATTGTATGTCTTTTTGTAGGGGGTGGGGTAAATGGAAAGTGAGTGCTAGGGTGAAGTCTGAGTAGCCCAATT
>NC_028644.1:40678871-40704806 GCF_001406875.1 Solanum pennellii
AAATCATTGTGTGAAAAATGAGGATTTTGTTTTGAAGTGAGGACACTAGTTGTAGTACTGGAAATATTAGCACCTCGGTGAGAAATTGAAGAGGATAGGTGTTAGTGCATGGTGAGGCTGTGTCATGGTCTGATTCCACATAATTCAAGCCTAATAGTGATAGCATGCATAAATGTGATGAGATTAATCAGGATTGATAGCCAAATGATTGCAAAGGATAAAACATGAATACTATTGTACAAAGATTTCGTATTGAGTCATAGTGCGTCGCTTGAGAACAAACAACGAATTTAAGTTGAGGGTGTTGATATACCGTGGTTTCACGGTATTATTAATACTTTTTCCTTAAGTTTAGTGTGTCCAAAAGCATTTTTGTGCTAATTTTTATATAAGTTTCTCCCTATTTGCAGGAAATCTGTCCAAAGATGAATGCGGAGGATTTTGAGCGAAGAAATGCAGAAGAGACCACCTACGGAGCTTATGACGGTCCGTCATGCTTGTGACGGTCCGTAGGTGGCAGCGTAGTGCAGCTGCTGAAGGAAGATGGGGAAGTCTGACCAAGTGTGGGGTTACAAAAAGCGTGACAGACCGTCGTATCCATTACGGTCCGTCCTGCAGTTTCTTCATAAAGTTCAGAGAAGTAGTCCCAGTACCCATATTCCAAGAGTTCAAGTGTTTTGGAGCGGAGACCCTCGACGGACCGTTGTGCCTGTGCCGATCCGTCATACCAGCCGTCGAGGGTAATGAAGTGAGCAGCAGAAGAAATTGCATCAAGTATGGGATGACGGAGTCCATGACAGTCAGTCGTGACCACGACGATTTGTCGGGATGTCCGTCGATCCAGCCGCGTTTTGAAAGATTTCTGGGAAATAGAGTCCTTATGTAATTAGGTTTTTATTTTTTTATAAATAGTTCGAAATACCTCGTTTTTGAGGTTAGACTCTGGATTATTTGGTTAGGCCCTTGATTATTGTTAGACTCTTGATTATTTTTTAGACCTTTTGTGAGATTCTTGATTATTTTGATATTCTTGTAATTGATTGTTCGTGATTTTTGTTTATTAATCAAGCGAACTTTCAGATTTTACTCTTTCTCATTGAAGTAAGTATATGAATTCTTATACCATATATTTGAATATTGTGATTATGACTATGGGTAACTAAGCTCCATAACTAGGGTTGTGGGAACCATAGGTAAATAATGAGGTAAAACCTAACTAAAATAACAATTCTAGAATAGTGTCTTACATGTATTGATAATTGTTTCGCTTAGAAGTCTTTTAAACGGATGACCAACGTTAGAACTCGCCTTAATGCTACTTGTCGGACCAAGAAGGTAGATAATAGGAAAAGAATTATCAACATAGATTTAGTGTATACTATCTAATAGGCTAGAATTGATTGGTACGAGGTAATAACTTAGTCAAATATCGAATACGATGCTTAATATGAGGTAAAGATAAGGGTTAGGATAGTAATACACGTAGCCGGACCAAGGTGCGGTGTGAAATTTTCTAGATGCCGGACCAAGGATTTAGAATTACATAACTTATCACTTTGCATGCAAGATACTAGGAAAGAATTGTTATTGTTAGACTTATCAAGTTATGAACCTATGGGGAACATGTAAACCCTAGTTACTTTCATTAATTGATTAAACTCCAACATTTGAAGATGTTAAGTGTCTCTTTCAATTTCGCTAGTTATTTTCATTTATTTAGAAATAGAAAACCCCCCTTTTATCATTTTTGCTTTCCAAGGAAGTAATTGACTGAACAATAGTAATAATAGATTTAACTTATGTCTAAACTATTTTCCTCGTGGGAATGATCCCAACCTCACTAGTTGGGTTATTTACTTGACACAACCGCTTTACTTCTTATTTGAGAAGTATGTTTGAGCGTATCAGTGTAGCGGTCTCTCTTTATCCTACTTGAGTGCATGTTAGGGGAGCTTTTAGTGAGAGATTTCACGCTATAAATGGGACTTTCTGAAGTTGAGAAACTTCATTGTAAAGTGACATAGTTCACTATGAGTTTTCTAAAATGAAATAAAATGCTTATGTGATATTTTATGTGTTTCTAAGGAGTTAAATGTTGTTCTTATGCTTATAATATGACGTTTTAAACAAAAAGAGCATATTTCTAATAAATGTCAGTTATCATGATTTTTATGCATTTATGTCATACTTAGTACATCTGTTTGTACTAATTCCATATTTTATCTATATCTAATGTGATTCATAGATTAAGGTGCTATTGGAGGAGAAGTCTTTGTTTATAAGATTGGTCAATCAACTAAAAGTATGTCCTCACTACCCAGTAAATTGAGATCCCAACATTGAAGTGGGAGGCTATTAATATGGATTTTGTGGTTGGTCTGCCAAAGACCAGGAGACTGCATGATTCCATTTGGGTCATTGTTGACAGGATGACTAAGTCTACGCACTACATACCTGTGAATTTCACTTACAAGGCTAAAGATTATTCCAAGTTTTATATTGATGAGATAGTTAGTTGGCATGGGATTCCTTTATCTACCAGTACTGTGTTTCATCCCCGGACGGATGAAAAAGTAGAGCATACCACTCAGATCCTTGAAGACATGCTGAGAGAATGTGTTAATGACTTCAAGGGGAGTTGGGATGATCACTTGCAATTGATTGAGTTCTCTAATAATAATAGCTACCATCCCAGTATTGGGATTGCACCTTTTGAAACACTATATGGCAGGAGATTTAAGTCTCTAGTTTGATGGTTTGAGGTAGGAGAGTCTTCCATTCTTGGCCCTGAGATTAGACATGAAGCTGTGGAAAAGGTGGGAATGATAAGGCATAGATAAGCTACTGCTTACAGTCGTCAAAAATCCTATGCTGATAACAGGAAGAGAGCTCTTGAATTTGAGGTAGCTGATCAAGTTTATCTGAAGATATCACCCATGAAAGGGGTGATGAGGTTTGGTAAGAAAGGAAAGTTGAGTCGGAGGTATATAGGTCCTTATGAGAGCTTACAGCGAGTAGGGAATGTTGCCTATGAGCTGAAAATTACCAAATGACATGGCTTCTGTTCATCCAATGTTTCATGTTTCGATACTTAAAATGTGTCTAGGTGAGGCACCATTCATTCTGCCTGTTAAGGGGTTATATGTCAATAAGAAACTATCTTACAAATAGGTTCCAGCTGAAATTTTAGATCGCCAAGTGAAGCAGCTGAGGAACAAGGAGGTCTCCACCGTAAAAGTGTTATGGAGGAACCACCTTCTTGAGTGAGCAACATGGGAGACCGAGGCGGACATGAGATTCCGTTACCCTCACTTGTTTAGTTCTTGAGGTTAGATATACTCTTACTAAGTCTTATTTTTTTTTATGAAACTCTAAATTTTAGTGCATTAGTTGATTTGGTGTTTTAAGTCCATAAATGTGTGTTTATACTTTCACTATATGAGTTAATATGAGTTCATCTTGCATTCATGTTGATGTTTTTATATGGCGTTGGCATGATTTTTGTGTTGCATGAATTATGATATGCATTGAGTTAAAGTAAGATTGATTTCTCTACCTCAGATATGAAGCTTCAGATAAGCTTTGAGTGATGTGCATCATCCAGAGTAACTTGTGAATCAGATATTCAGAAAGAGTTAAGCTTCAGGTATGTGATGTGTTTTTTGAAAAATACCCTCTTTGTTTCAAAATGATGTGTAGTATCATTCGGGGATGAGTGTTCCTGAAGGGGGGGGGGATGTAACATTCAAGAAAATGTACTCGTCTAGTGAAGAGTCTATTATGTTTTAAGAATAGGTATTCGGAGTAAATACTCATCCCAATGCCCAATATTGAGTAACATTGGGCATATAAGAGAATATTCGCTTAAAGGGTTTTAGCCCATTTCTATGTATTAAAGTATACTTTGATGTTCAAATGCCCCAATTCAAGCTTGTTTAGGAATTTTACCGGCAATGAAGACCCTAAACTAAAATTATATATTCGTTATATCACAAATTAGTTATGAGACATCCAAGTGTCAAGCCTAAAAACCATAGCACATGATCATTTAAAATTCTCATGTATAGTAAGAAGTGCCGAAGGATATAGTGAGGATCCTTGGGAAAACGAGAAACGAGCAGCAACACATGTGCTAACCGGCCAAGGGACAAGCCCAACCGAATTTCGTAAGGGTTTTGGGGGGTCAGGCGCATGCACAGCCCAAGCCATGTGGGGCCTAGCTTCCTAAGAAACTCTATGCTCTAACTAAATTACAAAATTATCTAACTAACCTAGGACAAATAAAAATAAACTAACTATTGCACCCGAAAACATAAGACCTAACCGGGTGACACTAGCCTAGTAACTAACTCAAGAAATATCCTAGTACCTAAGCTAGGATGGTCCAAAGTGGTTGATTATGGTACTATTAACTTAGGGGTAGTTTAGGAATTACCTTATGTCAATTAATTAATTAAATTAGGAACTTTATTAGTTAATTAAAAATCAAAATCAAGGATGAAAACTTGAGAAAATTTGCAGATTTGGCTGAGTCAAATGTTCTCCTATTTTTAGTCAATTTAGGAGGGGAGTTTGGGTAATTAGCTAATTGATATATTTAATTAAGTTAATTATATTAAATTTAATTAGTCAATATAGGTTCCTAAGACATAGAGTCATGATTAGCCACTACAAACTCATGACTCAAAACAGTAAGCAAATGTAAGAAAACAGAATATTCTCCTTAGGTGATTTCAAGGTGATCCTTCAATGTTTTCATTAAAAGTTCAAGGTGATCTTCGTATATTAAATTATAAAGTAAGGTATTAGTTTTGTCTCTTTGTTTCCTTTCCCCAAGAGGCTTTTTCAACGTTTTGAATTCAAGAGATCTTAAACAAGGGTTGTTCCAAATGAAATTTTCGAATGTTAATCTCTCTAGTTCTCCCTATTTTTGACTTATAGTAGTATGTATAATGCAAATTTCAAGCTTGTTATTGGTATGTGGTTCTAACTGATCATTATGTGTAGGTTTCTATGACTTGATCATGTCTAATGTGACCTATAATTTATATTCGTATCATTAATGCCTAATTGTGTTTAGGAAAATGAAATTATTATATGTCGTTTATGAAAATTCAGCTTCGTGATGAAAAGAATCATGTTTTCGACTTTACTGTTTGTGTTTACAGTAGATAGGTTGTAAGTATTTGGAATGCAATGTTTGCAAGAAGAAATAAGAGTAAGAATCAAAGCTAGTTAAGGAATCTTCAATGCCAAATCAAATATATAGCTTGGCCAATCTAACACTGAATTGTACTTATAAGCTAATTAAACATTTTAAAATGAAGGATTAGATTAATATAATATGTGAAAGTTTGATTTATGCAAATACATTGGCGTAAAATGTTATTTCCAAAATATGATATAAAATTTGCTAATGACTAAGCATGACCAATATAGCTCAATGAATTGATAACCAAGGGTATGCCAATTATTGGGACAAGTACCAACAAACTCTATCCAAATGAACTATGAATATAGTAGTACATTAAATAGGTTTATAACTTTCATACAGAATGGTATAAAGCAACCAATGACATTGAGAAAGATAAGGTGAGTAATGACATAACTAAAAGCTTATGTGTTATGAAATTGACCAGAATGGGGTGTTAAAGGAAGTGAGAGAAGTTTCACTTCCACCTAAACGATAATGATAAAGATACTCACATAAGAGGGTGTTACAAATTGGGAGACAAGTCTCATTAACACCATGATGATAATGTAAGGTTTAGGTTCACATTCATCAAGTAAAGAAAGGGATGACAAATCATCCATTGAGTTAAGCATACCTCATATTAGAAGAAAGCTTCCATAATGTATGAGTCAACTCTAAAAGTTAAAAAGTATAAGAAATTGAGCAAAGCACCGATAGACTAGCAATTAAATTATGCAAGCACATATATTCCTCATGAGATGAGTCTACAACCAAGATTAATAAGTAGTCTCCGAAATCTTCTAGCCTTTGAACTATGTTGCCAGCATAAGAGCTAGCCATTGGATTCCACCTAAGAGAGCAAGGTAGTATTCAGTTTCACTTTGACATGTGAACCAACACTTTTAAGTGTGGGGTAGACACTAGATTTCATGTTTAGCTCACATGATCTAGGTCGATTAATGCTATGTCATGATCGGAATCTAGATCCCAGATGATACCGGAATCGTTGACCTCTCAGAGGTCGCATACAAGCCTACATACCATTACATCATCTAGGTTAGTTTTAGCAGAAAATTTGAAACTTTTAGTTACTTTTTGCATACATAGATTTCATAGTAGGATACATTATACTCATATAAGATTTATCTACATCAGTCCGTAATCGTTCACAACAACCATCTAATACCAAGATACTCAACTAAAGGAAAAAGTCATATCTACTTCAAAAATAAAGTTGCCAGAATGGCACCAATAAAATGTATGAAAATAATTGAGAAAGAAATGCTAATGCAACATACTCCTTTAGCTCAAGCCTACATCTATGCTAGACTATAACTGACAAGCGTCCTCGAAAGAATGAGGTCCTACCAAGTCCGGACGAATGCTCCACATCCGGTAACTTCAACGTCGTCTCGTAAAACTCTAGCGTCAACCTGGGCCTGCACCTAAAAGTAAAGAGTTATATGGGATTAGTAGAAACTTACACTAAGTATGGGTACATGCAAGCACACACCACTGACATGCATGGTTTAGAATATATCTCTCCTAACGATATGATTTGTTGAAAGTTAAGTCAGCGGACTTGCCAAAATCGGATTAGAAAAGTCATACCATGAGAGTAATATGCCTCATCATATGTATGATATTTCACACTACACATAACATATTGCATATAGCTAATACTATATTTCAATTAATTCTTTCATATGCCATGAGACCTTGGCATCATGGACTTAACATTAGGAATTCCCAAAATGATGTCTCAACATATGGGACCTCAACTAGGGAGCCTTCTTTAGAAAACACAGAGTCGGCTTCATTCATTCATACGTACTTCATTTTTATTTGTTTGTAAGATAGTGTAAACACAAGCCATACCTAGGATGTAGTATAAGACTTTCATTGGGTTTGCTGTGCAATAACTAAGAATGACCTAGGGTCATCCATTAAGTCTACCTCACCTCTTTATTATCATATCCTAACACCTTTGGTATCGTTCATTTCATTATGTGCATTACTTGAGGCCTCATTCTTTCTTTGGGAACATTAACCTTAACTGACATACATCATGTGAGAATCATGAAAATAGTGTTTAACCCCACACCGAAAAGAGGTGGAATCACCAGCCAAAGGGAACCAAAACATGCTAGAATATATAGGGAATTGAGCCCTGCTAGAACCCTATATTGGCAGTATAGGTTCAAAGACCGGCAGATATAAGGAGACTCATACCCGTCTGGACGGACAGACTCATCTTTTATGAATGACACTAACCTCTGCCTTCTCGTAAAAAGGAATCACAACTCACAGCTAGCCTATCGATTTTCACTAGAAATTTCCAATACATTAATCTCATACATCATAGAAACTAGCTTCTAGCTTGAGGCATCATAGTTCATTAGATCATTTCTCAACTCATCGTTGGTATTATGTATGCTTTAACGTCCATTATTTTATTAGAGTGTTCATAGAGATAGGTCTCTTCATTAACCTTACACTCTCATAGGTGAGTACGACTTGGTAACATTTACTTAGGCTCATTTGAGATTTCTTTCACCTTTTACATTAGCTTCTTATCAAGTTGTCACCACATTCATTAACTTAACTATATTAACCCTTCATAATTACTCACCTCTTTACGTGAATGTTCATTTCATTGTATGCCAAAACACATGCCCCTAATTGTGTGTTATACTCTTACTTAAACCCTTTGGGGTTTGATTATCTCATAACATAACATCTTAGGTTCACTTACTTTTGAACGTATGCCAGACTTATGAGTACACACATATAAGCCATTAGGCTTCATTCATAGTTTGTCTAAGTAATTCATATTTACCCAAGATTTTATGGTACAAGACTTATGTATCTTGTAGGTATGCCAAGATATCGATTTCGATCCTTAGAGGTAGCATTCATTAAATATTTGTTAACCGTACGACTTATTTGTCATACGACATTGGGGAAGGGAACCCGATTTCGTATCCGTTAAGCAACACTTAATCTTATATTAAACTTGATAATTGCATTTTTAAGATCTGGGGGAGCCTAGTTCTATCCCATCACTCCCATAATATTTCCTTTCTTTTCCTCCTCTCTTTATCGTTTAAGGCAAGGAGATTGTGGGATCAATCCCCCAAAAGCTCATTCTTTTTCTCTTAATTTATCTATTAACTTTCTCACCTATGGAAAAGGTTGTGGGATCAATCCCCACTCACCACATTTATTTTTCTCTTTTATTTTTCTCCTAACTCTCTCATCTATTCAAGAGGTTGTGGGTTCAATCCCCACTCACCACATTTATTTTTGTTCTTTATTTTTTCTCTTAACTCTCTCATCTGTTAAATAGGTTGTGGGTTCAATCCTTACTCACCGCATTTATTTTCCTCCATTATTTTTTTCCTAACAATCTCATCTATTCAAAAGGTTGTGGGTTCAATCCGCACTCACCAAATTTATTTTTCTCCTTTATTTTTCTCCTAACTCTTTAATCTATTCAAGAGGTTGTGGGTTCAATCCCACTCACCACATTTATATTTCCTTTTGTTTTTCTTTGTATGTAATTTGCATATGGTGAGGTCTTGGTTTAAATCCCTAATGACCTCAAATTTTAAATAAAACTGTAAAACATAGCTCACTTTTCAAATTTGTGGCCGGGACCAACATTTCAAGCAAGATGGAAATTTGGTCTTTTTCAATCCATCTTTCTCTCATGTTTTAATGTTGATTATTGGAGTAATTTGGGTGAAATATTTCCAAAAACATACCCTTATATGAACATCACACTTTTAACATTTAGATATACAAAAATACAACATTTATAACACACAAATTTCAGGTTGCAACATAGTTAATTTATAGTACACCCATGCTCAAACAATTAACGTAAAACACTTTTCCGAAATACATCTTTCATTCATTACAAAATTTTCAAATACACATTCAATAGATAATCACAACAAGACCTAAAATTATCTACCATAAGATATACTAACGCATGCTTTGAATCTTTCAGAGGATCTAATGACAGGGCATGCTACGGGATCAACCTTAGTTATTCAAATGCGATTACACTTAACCTTAATGGTCTCTCGGGAAAGGGGATAACAGAGATGAAAATATGTATCTTAATTTGGTTCAACACTTGTTTCCATGCAACCTATTCCCACGATACCATTGCCTCACCACCAAAATCCAAAATCGAATCCGTCGAGAAGAATGTTATTAATTTTCATTTTTAGCTTAGCTTTTTGTTTGAGTTTTTGTGTGTAAGTACTTCAAGAGTGAAGAACTATTATTTTCAGTTCGTTTTCAGATGAAAAACGTGAGAACGAGAGTTAGAAACATGAGAATTAGAGGATTAGGATTAGGAGAGTTAGGTAGAGACATAGTCAAACTAGGACTCCCCATTATTTATTATTATTATTATTACAATTATCATTATTATAATATTAAAAATGTTATTTTCCTTTAATTACATCAGCAAATTAAATATTAATTAATTTAACTAATTCACTAAATACAATAAATCAATTAAATCATTGCTTCCACCAAGGCTCGAACCGTGGTTCAGCAAGATTTTGCTTGAAGGGCCAGTTTAGGCCACTCTTATCCTGTAAAAGACCATTTTACCCTTAGACCCAACAAACTTAAGATTACCCCTTTTTAAGTCTGGTTAAGACTCATCCGGGTAAATATTCATATTCGGGTGTCCTACATGCCTGGACCCAACCTTTCCTAGCTCAAATAACTCACCCAGTTAGTTGTCTTGGCTGTTGTAGAGGTTCAGAGGTCTGGTTCTATTCGCATCAATCCGTGTGAACTCGGTCTAATTTAGGTATTCTTGATACGTTAGACATTACTTAGCATAGTCATTTTTAGGGTTGTGACATTATCTCTCCTTAGGAACGTTCCTCCCCGAATGACAGTACACATTATTTTAAAATAAAGAAGGTAATTTTCTAAAATATGTTAGCATACTTGAGACTATACTCTTTGTGAATTTCTGTTTCATACGTACTCTGGATAGTGCATATTATTCAAGCTTATATGAAGCTTCATATTTGAGATTGAGGAACTTCCTTCTCAATCGCGCCTTCCTTCTCAATCGCACTTAACATGACGCACCTCGTCACTCATGCAACACAAAATAAAAATCATGTCCACTCTATACAAAAACAACAACATGAAATGCAAATATGAATTCATTTTAACTCACATAGTGCAATTATTAAACATGCAATTTTGGACTTACAACACCAAGTCGACTATTACACTAAAACTTAGAGTTTCTTAAAAAAAACTAGCCTTAGGAGGAGTATATATAACCCCTTAGATAACATCTTGTCGGCCTTAAGATTTAAAATTATATGGCTCTGTTGGATTGATCCACGCCCTGCCCTTTTATACCCTATCTCATTTTGCAATTGAAACCTCACTATCCTGGTTTGATAGTCTATGGTAGCATAACACTTCAGGAGAAAATCCATACCTGAGCTATTTAAATTTTTTTTATTGGTGAATATCTGATTCACATAATATTAGATTGGTGCACATCCTTGAAACCTACTAGAAGCTTCGCATTAATAGACTGAGGAATTACTTTCTAAACTAGTCTCATCAAAGCATACAACATAAATAAACACATAAGTCACATAAGTCAGCAACCAACGTGATAACTCCAACATATTAACTTCATACTATTGCATAAAACCATACACATGAAAAACTAATATAGGCTACACAGCCGAGACATCACCATAGAAGTCTTCCCCTACACCCCTAGACTTAAGTGCGAAGAATGGTTTCCTCCTTGTAGCCTCTTCACTTGGACCATTTAGCTGACCATTCTCCTTTCCTTTTTCTGGACATCTCATATACGGACAATCCTTCATCATGTGACCTATTTTGCTACAACTCTAAAAAGCGTTAGATACCCTCATACACCCTCCTCCATGATGTTTTCCACACTTCCTACAAGGTGGCCTCTACTGAGGTGTATCTACATCACTATTTCTATTAACTCTAGTCTCAAAACTCCTATCATAGAGACCCTTGGATGAACTTTACTCCACATGGTGGGAGAGTCCATTCTTAAACCTGGGATTATCTTAGAATTCAATTCTACTCTTCCTTGAAAAAAATTTCCAAGCATGCCTTGACTTGTTCCCTGCATTAGTATGCTTCCTCTTCCTACTTTCCTCCACTTGTTGGACATGGACCATAAGCCTGGAAAGTCCATGCTATCATGAAGCATAGATACCCTACACTCCTCCTTGAGATCCTAAGCAATCTTAGATTTAGTGTAAACGCGAGGATTCACCCTCGTGAATTCCCTTATCCAGCTAATCATGGTGTTGGAAGGTTTGTTCTCCCTCGGAACATCTTGTTGCTCCGCCTGGGATTTCATAACCTGCACTTCTAAAGTAATAGCTTGGTCCTTTTGTACCAATGATGTTCTCAGTTCTCCATCTTTCAACAAAGTTGGGTTAGTAAGCATCTCCATTCCAACAGGTGGAGCCTGGGGAGAAACTTGATTTACCCCAGCTACTTCTATTACAATCTCTCCACCTCCGTTTCTTCTCGTATTCATCTTTCTTAATCTCCAGAGTTGATGTTAGATACTCTCTTAACACTATGAAATCATACATTAGAGAAGGCACAATAAAATAAGCAGAAGGAAACTTTTCCTATGCATCATGTAGTCTCTAATTCATGATAGTGGTGCATGTCACTACAATGACTTAGAAACTATTCGATGTAGTTGATGTGAACTTATTATCCTCGGAATTGAACCTAACGCTCCGTTACCAACTTTGACACGATCAGAATCTAGACCCAAGACAAGACTGGTGTTGTTGACTCTCACGGAGGTCGCAGACAAAACTACATACGTCATTGTTACATCATCTTGGATAATTTAAGCATAAAATTTGAAAATTTTAGTTACTTGAAGTATACATAGACTTCATAGTAGGATACTCATACTCATAAGATTTATCTACATCAGTTCATAATCGTTCACAATAACCATCTAATACCAAGATACTCAACTGAATGAAAAAGTCATATATGCATAAAATATAAAGTTTCTAGTATGGCACCATAAATTGTTTGAAAATAATTGAGAAAGAAACGGCAGCTGAACATACTCCAATAGCTCAAGCCTACATCTAATCTAGAACATAACGGGCAGGAATCCTCGAAAGCATGAGGTCCTACCATGTTCGGATGAATGCTCCATGTCCGGATAACTTCAGCGTCGTCTCGTAAAACTCAAGCGTCCACCTGTTCTTGCACCTAAAAGTAAAGATTTGTATGGGAAAAGTACACACTTGTACTAATTATGGGTATATGCAAGCACACACCACAGATATGCATGATTTAGAATAGCTCTCTCCTAATTATATGAGTTGTGGAAAGTCAAGTATGTGAACTTGCCAAAATCGGATTAGGAATGTCATTCGATGAGAATAACATACCTCATCATACGTATCATATTGCACACAACAGATAACATATTTCATATAGCACATAACATATTGCATATAACACATATCATATTTCAATTCATCCGTTCATATTCCATGAGACATTGGAATCATAAACTTAACATTAGGACATCTCAAAAGGAGGGCTCAACATATGGGACCTCAACTAGAGCCTTCTTTAGCAAAGACAAAGTATGCTTCATTCATTCATACGTTCTTTATTTTCATTCGTTCGTAAGCTAGTGTAAATACGTGTCATACCAATGATGTAGTTTAAGACTTTCATCGGATTCGTTGTGCAATGATCAATAATGAGCAAGTGTCATTACTTAAGTCTACATCACCTCTTTATTATCCTATCCTTACACCTTTGCTATTGTTCATTTCATTTTGTGCATTACTTGAGCCTGACCTCATACTTTCTTTTGGAACTTTAACCTTAGCGGACATAAATCATCTGAAAATCATGAAATCAATTTTCTAGCCCCACACAGAAAAGAGGTGGAATCACTTGCAAAAACGAACAAAAATATGCTAGTGTATATAGGGAATCTAACCCTTCTAGAACCCTATATTGTCAGTATAGGTTAAAAAACTAGGAGATATAAGGAAAACCATACCGTTCTGGACGGACAGTCTCATCTCATGAGAATTACACGAACCTCTGCCTTCTCGAAAGAAGGAATCGCAACTCATAGCTAGCCTATCAGTCCTCAGTATAATGTTTCATTATCTTCATCTCATACATCATAGAATCTGGCTTCTAGCATGAGGCATCATAGTTCATTAGATGATTTCTCATTTCATTATTGGTATTAAGTATGCTTTAATGTCAATTCTTTCATTAGAGTGTTCATAGAGACTGTTCTCTTCATTAACCTGACACTCTCATAGGCTAGTACGTCTTGGTAACATTTACTTAGGCTCATTTGAGGGATTTAACTTCAATACTTACATTAGACTGTTCATAGAGACTGCTTTCTTCATTAACCTTACAGAGGTGAGTACATATTGGTAACATTTACTTAGGCTCATTTGAGATTTCTCTCACCTTTCACATTAGCTTCTTATCAAGTTGTCACCACACTCATTAACTTTAGCATATTAACTCTTCATAATTACTCACCGCTTTACGTGAATAGTCATTTCATTGTATGCCAATGCACTTGCCCCTGCAATGTGTGTCACACTCAAAATTAACCCCTTTGGAGTTTCATTATCACATCACATTACATCTTAGGTTCACTTACATGTAAATGTATGCTAGACTTATGAGTCCACACATACAAGCAATGAGGCTTCATTCATAGTTTGTCTAAGTAATTGATATTTACCTAAAATTATGTGGTACAAGACTTATGCATCTTCTAGGTATGCTAAGATATAGATTTGGATCCATAGAGGCAGCATTCATTAAATATTTTTTCACACACGACCTTATGTGTCAATATGCGATTGGGCAAGCGAACCCGATTTCGAGTCCCTTGAGCAACACTTAATCTTATATTAAACTTGATAATTTATTTTTCATATTTATGGGAACCTAGTTCGATCCCTATCACTCCCATAATATTTTCTTTCTCTTCCTCCCCTCTTTCTCGTTTATGGAAAGGAGGTTGTGGGATCAATCCCGCACAAGCTCATTCTTTTTCTCTTAATTATATCTTAACTTTATCACCTATGGAAGAGGTTATGGGTTCAATGTCTACTCACCACATTTATTTTTCTCCTTTATTTTTCTCCTAACTCTCCCATCTATTCAAGAGGTTGTGGGTTCAATCCCTACTCACCACATTTATTTTTCTTCTTTATTTTTTTCTTTTAACTATGTTATCTATTAAAGAGGTTGTGGGTTCAATCCCCACTCACCACATTTATTTTTCTCCTTTATTTTTCTCCTAACACTTTCATCCATTCAAGAGGTTGTGGGTTCAATCTCCACTCACCACATTTATTTTTCTCCTTTAATTTTCTCCTAACTCTCTCATCTATTCAAGAGGTTGTGGGTTCAATCCCCACTCACCACATTTATTTTTCTCCTTTATTTTTCTCCTAACTCTTTCATCCATTCAAGAGGCTGTGGGTTCAATCTCCACTCACCACATTTATTTTTCTCCTTTATTTTTCTCCTAACTCTTTCATCCATTCAAGAGGCTGTGGGTTCAATCTCCACTCACCACATTTATTTTTCTCCTTTATTTTTCTCCTAACTCTTTCATCCATTCAAGAGGCTGTGGGTTCAATCTCCACTCACCACATTTATTTTTCTCCTTTATTTTTCTCCTAACTCTTTCATCCATTCAAGAGGCTGTGGGTTCAATCTCCACTCACCACATTTATTTTTCTCCTTTATTTTTCTCCTAACTCTTTCATCCATTCAAGAGGCTGTGGGTTCAATCTCCACTCACCACATTTATTTTTCTCCTTTATTTTTCTCCTAACTCTTTCATCCATTCAAGAGGCTGTGGGTTCAATCTCCACTCACCACATTTATTTTTCTCCTTTATTTTTCTCCTAACTCTTTCATCCATTCAAGAGGCTGTGGGTTCAATCTCCACTCACCACATTTATTTTTCTCCTTTATTTTTCTCCTAACTCTTTCATCCATTCAAGAGGCTGTGGGTTCAATCTCCACTCACCACATTTATTTTTCTCCTTTATTTTTCTCCTAACTCTTTCATCCATTCAAGAGGCTGTGGGTTCAATCTCCACTCACCACATTTATTTTTCTCCTTTATTTTTCTCCTAACTCTTTCATCCATTCAAGAGGCTGTGGGTTCAATCTCCACTCACCACATTTATTTTTCTCCTTTATTTTTCTCCTAACTCTTTCATCCATTCAAGAGGCTGTGGGTTCAATCTCCACTCACCACATTTATTTTTCTCCTTTATTTTTCTCCTAACTCTTTCATCCATTCAAGAGGCTGTGGGTTCAATCTCCACTCACCACATTTATTTTTCTCCTTTATTTTTCTCCTAACTCTTTCATCCATTCAAGAGGCTGTGGGTTCAATCTCCACTCACCACATTTATTTTTCTCCTTTATTTTTCTCCTAACTCTTTCATCCATTCAAGAGGCTGTGGGTTCAATCTCCACTCACCACATTTATTTTTCTCCTTTATTTTTCTCCTAACTCTTTCATCCATTCAAGAGGCTGTGGGTTCAATCTCCACTCACCACATTTATTTTTCTCCTTTATTTTTCTCCTAACTCTTTCATCCATTCAAGAGGCTGTGGGTTCAATCTCCACTCACCACATTTATTTTTCTCCTTTATTTTTCTCCTAACTCTTTCATCCATTCAAGAGGCTGTGGGTTCAATCTCCACTCACCACATTTATTTTTCTCCTTTATTTTTCTCCTAACTCTTTCATCCATTCAAGAGGCTGTGGGTTCAATCTCCACTCACCACATTTATTTTTCTCCTTTATTTTTCTCCTAACTCTTTCATCCATTCAAGAGGCTGTGGGTTCAATCTCCACTCACCACATTTATTTTTCTCCTTTATTTTTCTCCTAACTCTTTCATCCATTCAAGAGGCTGTGGGTTCAATCTCCACTCACCACATTTATTTTTCTCCTTTATTTTTCTCCTAACTCTTTCATCCATTCAAGAGGCTGTGGGTTCAATCTCCACTCACCACATTTATTTTTCTCCTTTATTTTTCTCCTAACTCTTTCATCCATTCAAGAGGCTGTGGGTTCAATCTCCACTCACCACATTTATTTTTCTCCTTTATTTTTCTCCTAACTCTTTCATCCATTCAAGAGGCTGTGGGTTCAATCTCCACTCACCACATTTATTTTTCTCCTTTATTTTTCTCCTAACTCTTTCATCCATTCAAGAGGCTGTGGGTTCAATCTCCACTCACCACATTTATTTTTCTCCTTTAATTTTCTCCTAACTCTCTCATCTATTCAAGAGGTTGTGGGTTCAATCCCCACTCACCACATTTATTTTTCCTTTTCTTTTTCTCATGAAATTTACATGTTGAATTTGGTGAGGTCTTGGGTTCAATCCCCAATGACCTCAACTTTTAAATATAAATTTAAAACATAGTTCACTTTTCAAATTTTTGGGCGAGACCATATTTCCAGCTAGCTGGAAATTTGGTCTCCTTCAATCCATATTTCTCTCAAGTTTTATTGTTGATTCTTTGAGTAATGCGGGTGTCATTTTTTCAGCAATATTACCCTTATAACATTTACATATACGAAAACACAACATTTATAACACACAAATTTCAGGCCGCAACATAGTTAATTTACAGCACACTCATGCTTAAACAATTAAAGTAAAACACTTTTATGAAATACATATTTCGTTCCTTACATAATTTCCAAATACACACTCAATACATCATCACAGCCCATACCTAAAATTATCTACCAAAAGAGTTACCAATGCATGCTTTGAATATTTCAAAGGATCTAAAGACAGGGGCTTGCAACGGGGACAACCTTAGTTTTTCAATTGCGATTAAACTGAACCTTAAGTGTCTCTTGGGAAAGGAGCCAACAGTTAAGAAAACCCATACCTTAATATTGTCCAACACTTGTTTCAATGATGCCTATTCCCACGACATCACTGTCTCACCACCAAAATCAAAAACCCAATCCGTTTCGAAAAGAGTTTTGTTTATTTACGTTTTTAGCTTAGCCTTTCATTTGAGTTTTTTTTGTAAGTTCTTCAAGAGTGAAGAACTATTATTTTCAGTTATTTTGCTGATGAAAAACGTGAGAATGAGAGTGAGAGATTTGAGAATGTGAGGATTAGGATTAGGACAATTAGGTGGAGACTTAGTCAAACTAGGACTCCCCATTATTTATTATTATTATTATTATTATTATTATTATTATTATTATTATTATTATTATTACTATTATTATTAAAAATCTGATTTTCATTTTACTAAATCAGAAAATTAAATACTAATTAATTTAACTAATTCTGTAATCACAATAAATCAATTAAATCATTGCTTCCACCAAGGCTCGAACCCACGTGGAGCAATATTTTGCTCAAAGGCTCAATTTCAGCCACCTCTACCCAAATTTCCCCTTAACCATATTAATTATTTAATTGATTAATTAATTAGGGTATTTAAAATACTACCCTTAGCCTGGAAAAGTCCATTTTACCACTAGACCCTCCAAACTTAAGATTGCCCTTTTAAAGTCCGGTTAAGACTCATCCAGGTAAATCTTCATATTCGGGTGCCCTACATTGCTGGACCAAATCTTTCCTAGCTCAACTAACTCACCAAGTTAGTTGGATTTGATTTTTCATAGGTTTAGAGGTCTGTTTCTACGTGCATCAATCCGTGTGAACCAGGTCTAATCTAGGCATTCTTGATGCGTTAGACCTTACGTAGCATAGTCATTTTTAGGGTTGTTACATTCTCAAAGAGAGTATTTGGTTTCACTTTAGTTGTGAACCACCTCTTTTCTTTGTGGGGAAGACACTGGACTTGGTTTCACTTTATCCGGTGAACCACCCCTTATATTGTGGGGAAGACAATGGATTTAATGTTAACTCACATGATCTAGATTTACTTTGATCGGTGAACCACCCCTTTTAGGTATGGGGCAGAGACTGAATTTCCTGTTAGCTCACATGATCTATTTTAGTAAGAAAGATTTTAGCAAGAAAGTAAGAAAGAACATGTTCAAAGTGAACAACAGATCAAACAAGATGATATCTAAGTTCAATGTTAACTAAGTAAGCATGAACTTAATAATATCAATTACAAGTATTTGATGAGAATGAAGTTTTAAAACTTATTGGCTTATGTCATTAAAGGGAGCAAAACATAATGTTTAATCAATGCCCCATAATCCTAATTTCATGCAAATTATAATATAATTGGCATAGCCAATAATCTTTATTTTATGTAAATGGTCAAATAATGGGTATAGCCAATAAATATATACCAATAAAGAGATCAGATAATAATGACTCAATCATTTGTAGTGTGACTATAAGCCCCACCATCTTCATATTATACAAATAATCATAGAATGGGCATAGCTAATACAGGTTGGCTTATAAATACATTCATACCAAATTTCTCAAGAATGAGAAATATAACTTGTGAGTAGGGTAGCCAAATCATTTTCTTAGTCCTTCGGATTACTTACACAATTCATTGTAGGAATGGGACTTCAATTAATCATTGCACTTGTAAGTAAAAACACAGGAACAAACGAGATCATTGAACTACACAACATGAAGAAGAAAAAGACTGAAAAATAATCTAAGGCATGAGAGAAGAAGCTCTCGGCCTAAGGGAGCAATATTATTAAGTTTTGTTTGAGTTGTTCTAAAATTATGTTCATGATTCCAAGGTCTTATGTTCATAAAGAAAATGAGTTGTGTGCTTTAAATGTATGAAAACATGTCATATTCATAGAATGAATTACAAATATTGAATTAGGAAAGTATAGTGACTTCATTTTCAAGAAATGACATGGTACTATAGGAAGAACTTTCCTTGATCATGCATAGTCCTTGTCTGTTTATGTGGATATATCCATACTTAGTACAAGTGCGTACTAACCCATATACTATTACTTTTTTTATAGGCGCAGGTCTGAGAGAGGATTGAAGATTCATTGAAGCGGTTTGTATTAGCGATCTCTAGACTTTGGTAGGTCCTTTTGAGTTCGAGGATGACTACGTTTATTATTCAAGCTTTAGTACACTAGACATAGCTAGTGGATGTTTTCCCCAGCATTTCATTTCAAATATTTGTTCAAGTGTTTGTATTAAGGCTCGTTTGGCAAACAATATTAATATTATGATTCCTTATTTCAATTGTTTCATCTATTGATAGATAAATTTTTTAGTTTGAATTTATTAGTATATCATCCTTATGTAATAATTATACGAAGTCTAAGTACACTTCAATAAGTACTAAAAAGTTTAAAATTTTCCGCAATTTAACTGTATGATTGTGATGAAAGCTAAGAATAAGCTTGTCTGCGACATCAAAGAGGTTAACGACGCCGGTCTCATTTGAGGTCTAGATTTTGGGTGTCACACAGGCAGTGTTGACACCAACGTGCAAGGGTCCTCCTCAAGGGACCTTGGTTGGTCCTTAGGGAGTCGTACCTAGATGTTTCGACTATGAATTAACTTAAACACATGTTAGCCACCCTTTCACCAATTATCATGGATTTCCAATTCCTAAAAAGTAGTCAAATTGGCTTAGGCACGCTAGTACCTCCTAGAACTAGTTTACGGACGTCATGGACGTCCTAGGACATTTTGGTTTCTAAACTTCCTAATGACCTATATTCATTATAATGACCATTAAAACAGTATCTACACGTCATGACGCCTATGTTAGATGTTAATACACGTCTGGGATTTTCAAAATGTTACAGCCATGATCATTATAGTGCATAAAGTAACACCGACAGAGCCACATAATTCACAAGTAAAGCACATAGCACCGTCACCATATGTGTACCATTCCAATCTCAACATAATTTTAAACCTAAATTACATTATACGAAGGAAATTAGGGAAGCGTACCACCAATCCACTCTCACCACTTCAATCCATTGCTAAATGTTACAATAGAATACCCAAAGGTCCTTACCTATGGCCATGATCAACAATTAAATTTAATACTTACAATAGACAATGAATAAAAAATAATGCAACATAGATTTATGTATTTAGGGCAGCATAATAACAATTCTAACATGATTCTATCATAATTCAATAGCCCTAATCATACTACTTAAAAATTCAATAGAATTAAGACATAGTTAAGTCACACACAAAGTAGTCAAAAAATATTCATGAATTGCATGTATTCATACAAAAATTAGGTTAAAATTATATAATTAACATCAATTAAAATCAATATATAATTATTCAAAACAATTTATGCAAGAACCCGTGGATACATATCAAAAAATTGGACAAGTTCATTTTTGGAAAACTATGAAAATCACATTGAAGTTTGTTATCTTGAAGAAAAGAGTTTCAAGGATGAATAACCATACCTCAATTGATGATACACCGCAAATTTTATGAAGAATCACCAACAATTCTTTAATCCAAACTCTATCTTGATTTTTGACTTCAATGAAGATCTAGAAAGTGTCTTAGAGATTTTGGGTTTTGATTTTGAATAATGAATTCATCTACTTGTTTAGGACTTAAAAACCCACTTGAATACCAAAAAGCCCTTTGCTAACCAACAAAAAATTTATTTGAACGTGGGGTGAATTAGTCAATTCACCTCTTCACTTTACAGTTAAGCAGGCGAAATTGCAAACTCACCTATGCTTGCCCATCAACAGGGCGTAGGCCAACCAACGGACCATCATGCTTGTTCCTGGTTTGGATCAGATGCTGTCCTTTTTAAGGAAATCTCCCATGCCTAAGTCCACATCGACGCCCTCCACCGACAGCGCGTCGACCAGCCTAATAGGCATCGATTGCCTCCATAGGTAGGACTGCGTTATGCAGTTTTAGCCACCAAGATGGGTCCTTCCTCAAGAACCATTGGTTGAACCTTGGGGATAGTTTCACGAAAGTTTCTAACCCGAATATGTTGGTATACGACTTTAGGATCTATCACATCAATTTCATCCAAAAGAAACACGTAAAACTCGACAAAATATACTATGACACACAAGGTTGTTTCAAGGAAAATTTTTCGAACGTCATGGATGTTCTTGGACGTTTGACCTTTAATATTCATAAAACATTAACCACTGCCTTCTAACCTCATAATAACAATTTTAGGGCGATAAAAGATTAAGACACAAACATCAGGATCTAGTTTCACCTATGTCATTTTAGAGATTTTACAATCCCTTCATACACACTTAAGAGATTCTTTAGACTACCTAGGATAGGATCATTCTCACAATGTTTCCTATATAGAGTTATTCCTGTAACATGAAGAGACCCTTCCTATTCCCCCATCACACCTTAACTAGGCATCGTTAAAGTTACTCTAAACTAACAATTATTCATTAACATGCTTTCTAACTTAAGTCATTATCTTGATTATTTCACTTAAGAGACTTTCAACATATAAGGACATTAATGTAATGGTCTTGCAGAAGACCTAGGGACTCACACACTAACATATTCGAAGCCTAATCGTGCAATGGCTAGATGTCATCTGATACAACCACCTAAAATTCATAAAAATTCTCCAACACTAGTGGTTATTACATGTGAAGAGAATAGGCAATAACTGACATAGACCATACTAGCTTTGCATGGAATTCAAGGTCAAGCACCTTCTTCAATGGAGGTTTTTCTACTTCCCAATGGTAGAAGTAGGACACATCCCATGTAGGCACATGGTTAAGGAATATCGAGGGTTTATTCGTCCTCCAAAGTCATTTTAGTTAGAGCAACTTCCTAAGCGTACTCTCTTGGTACTAGCCTTTTTTATGAAAGAGTATTACAATAAAGGAGTATATGAAGAGGTTCAATATCTAGTTCACAACTCAATCACATTACACCTAATAAAAGAGGATCCACTAAGGCTACCTACAGTATTCAAGAGACCTTGTGTCCATCCAACAAACCTTATGTCAACCATTCATACAAGAAGTACCATTACCACTCTAAACTTCAGGGATATCATAACCTTACATTTGGGAAGAAGGTTCCACATAAAAAGGACTTCTTCAAAATGTTCAAGGTCACTTGTCAATCACACATACAACACAAAGAGGCTTTAATATACTATGTCAAGAAGTAATATTCACATTATACATGTATCTAGTAAGGGAATACAAGTCTACTAAAAAAAGACCTACAGATACTCCACATATGACATATCATTCAATAAGAACATAGGTATAACCAATATCATCTATAGATCACCCTCTTCACTAACAAATAATCATTAATCTAAGTTATCAAAAGTATCATATAATCTATCAAGAAACACTATACTTCAAAACCAAGTAATCCACATAATGACTTCATAATGGCCTACTAGAGACACATACCATCGACTAGAAGAACTCATGCTTTGACTCCGCATAAACACGTAAGTCGTCAAGATATTCATACTATAAATATATTCAAGTTATAACATGAAAAACCCATAATACATAAGGTAATGCTGACGAGGCCACTTTGATTCACAATTCATAAAGTAATGACGACAAGACCACATTATTCACAAGTATAACACATAAACACGACCACCATAAGTGGGCCATTCAAAACATCAATAATATGTAAGACGTACACTACACAACATTGATAAAGTTAGATAAACATACAATTAATCCAACCTCACTACTTCAATCAATAGACAATTTGTCCAACACAATATACCAAGGTCTTACCAATAGCCCTTTTTCACAATAAATCAAAAAAATTACAATATACAATGAATACAACCTGATACAACTTGAATTTAGGAATTTAGGATAGCCCACTTACAATTCTAACATGATTCTATCATAGCTCGATATCTCTAATCAAACTACATAACAATTCAATAGCATCAATACATACTCAAGTCACCCACAAAATAGTAAAGTCTAGGGTTGCATGAATTGAATGGGTTCATAGAATTTTTAGGTTAAGATCATCAAATTAATATCAAATAATTAATATACAATGATTCAAAACGTTTTATGCAAGAACTTATAGCTAGATATACATATAGAACAATTTCCTCTTTGGAAGACTTTGGAAATCAATTTGAAGTTTTGCTCATTGAAGAAAAGAGATTCAAGGATGAAGAACATGCCTCAATTGATTCTACAACACGAGTATTATAACTAATTGATGGAGAAGTCAACAAGAATCTTCAATCCAGGCTCTATCATGAGTTTTTGCTCCACTGGAGTTCTAGAGAGTTTCTTAGAGATTTTGGGTTTTTACTTGGAAAAATGATGTCACAACCTGGGAGAACTCCCTAGAAAAAATGGTGTACTTGAACTCTCGTAGGTCTTATAAAAGCCCATAGTCATCATTCATCGCATCAACATAATAAATTTTGCAGAAAATTTAAAACTTTTCATAGCACACCATATGCTAGAGACTTTACTTCATTTACATATAAAATATAAGTCATAATACATATATAAACTCTAAGTCTCTTTGTCACATACAAAATTAGAATACATTAGTTACACGAACCATAAGACACATTACATATCTATAAAATATTTAAAGACTTAACAATAAATACACATTAGGATATGCTTGGACTTATGGATTCCTTTCCTTGAACTTGTGAATAACATATGAATCTCTTTACCATTCAAGACATGCTTTAAGCATCCATAACCTACACTTGCGTAAAAAGTAAAGAAGAGTTGGATCAGTACAAGAATGCACTAAGTATGGCAACCATGCAAAAACATGTATTTAAAAGGGACCTTTTACTTGAAAATCATATTTCATGCCCTTTTGAGTAAATCCTTATGAAATATTTAAACAATAACATTTACATCATTTTCATATTTCATCGAATCACAACCAAAGGCCAAACATCATTGAAAAGCACATATAGAATTTGAGTCTATTTTGAGGTTACTTTACAATGACCTCATTCCTTTTTACTTCAACTATTTCTTTTAATTCATTAGTCTCCTATGAAATCCTTTAGGGATACTTGGTGCAATGTATATCCTTAAGACCACAAGGAAAATAATACATATCATATACACAAGACAAAATATACCATCATAGAAGTATAATACCACATAGACATAGTTAAGTCAATACCTTCATCGTATTGTCAACACGATCAACATCATGCATAGATACTCATATCATGCACATCTTCATAACAAGTAGAGAAATACTACAATGTCATGCATAGGGAACACATATATAGTGACATGCATTAGAACACCTTCCTAGAACTTCCTAAGGAGCTACTTGTGCAATGTCTAGATGGGTTTATTACTTCCCCTATCCTAAGTAATCTCCCTTAAGTCATTCTATTTATGGACCTAGTCATTTTACTTCCATTATCCATTTTACTTTATGGAAACAATAGCCTTAACCTCCATAGACCATGTGATGATAAACATGGAATCTAGTGTCATACAACCCCACACCGAAAAGAGGTGTTCTACCGGCCAAAGTAGAACCAAATGTGACAGCTTTCTTGGTGGATCCACTAGCTAGTATCATATGGTGGCAACATAATTATGGAACTGTGAGGTACATGTGCAAACCCTCTTTATGCCAAGATTAGGCATTGAAGTTATTCAATTATGGAAACCTTATTTATGACCATTAAGGCATTGTGTCTATCAACCTCATGAGATTGATGGTGACCTACCTTTCTACCATAGGAAGGGACACACACTCATATTCTTGTTCACTCGGTTATAAGATAAGTTCCCTTCATTGAAAACCTTAATTATACTTTTACTTTAGAAATCATAGGTTTAGAAGAGTCATCCCCTCATATGCTAAATGATATACCGTGGTTTCACGGTATTATTAATACTTTTTCCTTAAGTTTAGTGTGTCCAAAAGCCTTTTTGTGCTAATTTTTATATAAGTTTCTCTTTGTTTTGCAGGAAATCTGTCCAAAGATGAATGCGGAGATTTTGAGCAAAGAAATGCAGAAGAGACCACCTACGGAGCTAATGACGGTCCGTCGTGCTTGTGACAGTCCGTAGGTGGCAGCGTAGTGCAGCTGCTGAAGGAAGATGGGGAAGTCTGACCAAGTGTGGGGTTACGAAGCTTGTGACGATCCGTCATGTCTATGACGGTCCGTCCTGTAGGTTCGTCATGAAGTTTAGAGAAGTAATCCCAATACTTATATTCCAAGAGTTGAAGTGTTTTGGAACGAAGACCCTCGACGGACCGTTGTGCCTATGACGGTCCGTCATACTTGCCATCGAGGGTAATGAAGGGAGCTGCAGAAGAAATTGCACAAGAATGGGACGACGGAGTCCATGATGGTCCGTCGTGACCACGACGATCCGTCGCGAGGTCCGTCGACCCAACCGCGTTTTGGCAGATTTCCAGCAAATAGAGTCCTTGTTTAATTAGGTTTTTATTTTTTATAAATAGTTCGAAAAACCTCGTTTTTGAGGTTAGATTCTGTTAGGTTAGACTCTGGATTGTTAGACTCTTAGATTATTAGACTCAGTATTGTGAGACACCGTATTAGTAAACATTGTATTGTTAGACTTTTATTATCATTGATTGTTGGTGATTTGTGGTGATTAATCAAGCAAACTTTTGGATTTTACTCTTTCTCATTGAAGTAAGTACATGAAT
>NC_028644.1:40708971-40712317 GCF_001406875.1 Solanum pennellii
GTGCCGCGACATTAAATCAGGCGCTTGTTGGGAGGCAACCCAATACTTATTGTCTTTTTAGTAATGGTAGCATTTTTCTACTAATGGGTTTTTAAATTTACAGGCACATCACCAGGAAATTCTGCAGAAAATTACTCTGCAGCAGTCACTGACAGACACATCGACGGACCATTGCGCTTGCGACAGACCGTCGTATGCCTCTGTCGTATGCCTCCGTCGTACCAAGTACGTCTTTCTGTTATTTTCAAACTAGGGCACACACGACGGAACCAACGACGGGTCGTCACAACTGCGACGGACTGTCGTCGCGGAATCGTCGCGTGATTAATGAGTCGTACCCGACCCGACCCGGCTGGAGTCTTTTTTCAAAATCAGACCGTTTAAACCCCCCAACCCCTTATTTCACCCCATTCCTTCATTTTTCCTCCCATTTCCCTCTCTTTTCAACTTCCACATTCTCTCCCTCGATCATTGTTCCCCCAAAATTCACCAGCCCTAAAAGTTATCATCTATTAGTCGGAGTTGGTGCTGTGGGTGTCTTCTTGGTCACCGAGTACTTGCCCACCTTGTTTTTCTCCAATTCTAAGGTATGTGACTCTAATTTCTACTCATTTATCTTGCATTTTTGTTTATTAATTAGTATTAGCTTAGTTCTTCGTCATATGTTTGTTTCTTTTATATAAGATTCTGCCTAACCTAGGTTAAAAAATGTTCGAAATTACCGTGTTTACAACCATAGACATAGGTGTTTTCGCATTGCTAGTTTCCTAGGTAGTTGGGTTAGACAAATATAGGTCCAAAACACTACAAGTTTGATTTGGGTTCATCGGGGATGAATGGGGTACACCAGTTCTGTCATTGATCTACAGAACGAGACCCCGATGACGGACCGTCGTAGGGTCCGTTCCAAAATCCCTAACACCCCACTGCCCATTTTTTTAAGTGTCCCCCAACGGACACATGTGACGGACCGTCGTCTTCACAACGGTCTATCCTGCACAACCGTTCTAGTTGTCAGAGACCCTGTTTCTAAGGGTCTCTTATTTTTTTCTAACTGTCCCCCAACGGACACATGTGACGGACCGTCGTCTTCACGACGGTCCGTCCTGCACAACCGTTTATGTTGTCAGAGACCCTGTTTCTAAGGGTCTCTCACTTTTTCTAAGTTTCATTCAACGAACACATGTGACGGATCGTCATACCCACGACGGTCTGTCCTGCATGACCGTCATGACAGTCAGAGACCCCTCTCCTAACGGTCTCCATATTTTTTTTTTTTAAGTGTCCTACGACGGAAACCTACGATGGACCGTCGTACCTGTGACGGTCCATCCTGCACATACCTTCATACTAGTCAGAGACTCTCCTTCAGGGTTCTCCGTCTATGCATAGTTTAAGTAAAATACGACGGACCCCATGACGGTCCGTCATAGTCACGACGAGCCGTCACCAGGCCCGTCGTGTGTCCCTGTTACCATAGTAATGACATACTATTTTAATTGTTTTTGGTGTTTTGCTTGTCTTGTTTACCACTTCTCATACTAATATTGATCCTTTACAGGTACTATCTACTATGGCACCCAAGCAAGACCAAATCTACGCACGCGGACGATCGAAGTCTGTCGCCCCGTCTGCCCGCATGGTCATTAGCTCGGATGATGAGCGTGACCCCGAGTATGTTCCCCCAGGCACTTCCACCCCTTCCCGTGCTGTACGTGCTCCCAGAGCAACACCCTAAAAGGTGGCGTTCGGCGTAGTCACTGCCTCCCAGTCTGATGAGGAGCGCACACTGACCGGCACACCCTCTGGGTCAGCCACAAATGAAGAAGGAGCGTCTGGCTCCTTAAGAGTATCGTGGTCCAGGGAAGCCTCCAGCTCTGCTGAGGTTTCCGCACCCGCCACCGCTGCAGCGTCGGCCTCGTCTGATAAGGCTAACAGTTCGGAATCCACATCAGGTTCACCACCTCAGGCCCCCACCCCAGCCACTGACCAGCCCAACCGGTGGTGTGTCGACGGGCAATTTCAAGTCTACTCCGACGCCAAGCTCCTGACTAATAAAGGAGTGATGACTTGAACACTCACCTTGGAGCGGCGGGACCTTACCGGGAGTCTCCCGACGATGCCTGAGATCCACAATCTCTTCATCAGGCATCGCTTGGAGTGGACAGCACGTCCGTTAGGACGTTACAGTGAAGAAATGGTCCGAGAGTTCTACGCATCCTACGTAGCGACTCTTCGATCACAGATAGATAGGCGGGCTGCCCCCGCTAAACAGGCCCCACTGGAGCAGGTCTGAGTACGGGGCGTACAGGTTGACGTTTCCCTGCCTGCCATCTGCCGGTTTTATACGGCGAGGGTGTTGATGCTACTCGGACCCCTCTCACTGCCGAGTTTGACTACCGCTGGCAGATAGCTAAAGATGGCCAGTTCCTGTGCGAGCCATCACTGAGAGAGACATCCAAGAGGTGGATGGCCCTGCACCTGTCAGTTAATTGAGAGGGTGCCGACTGGGTAGCGGAGCCAAAGGGGGCCATCAAGAAGTCCAACCTCACTTTCACGGCGAAGTTCTTGTGGCTGATTGTCCGTCACTGCCTTTCCTTCACAGCTGCTGATAATATCGTTACATGGGATCGAGCAGTGTTGATTGCGGCAATGATAGCCGGGTTCGAGGTGGACTTCGTGTGGCTTCTACAGGCAGTCATGCACGAGAAGGCTTTCAAGGTCACTACTACCTACCCTTTCCCGTGCATGATCATTGCTCTCTATAGGTCCGCAGGTGTGCCTATATGGCATGTAGATCAGCTCAAGACCCCGCAGGGCACTGTTGACGTCGGCCTCATCAGAGATGAGGCCAATGAGTTGGCTCCACGCAGAGGGCCTTGTCCAGAGCTGCCCCCACTTGCTGATGATCTTGCTGATACGGTAGCCCAGACCCGCACGGCTACACATGCGGCGTCCGCTTACACTACCCTGGTCGAGTCTATCCTGGGTAGTAGCACTGACTTGAGCTCCGCTCGCACAGCCCCTCTACCGGCACTGGTCCCGCTTGCTAGGGAACAAAAATTAGAGGCACAAATGGCTACACTTCTGCATCATATCCAGCAGTGGATGCAGAAGTTGATTACTGAGTCAGAAGAGCGCCTAGAGCGGAAAATGGTCCAGTATACAGAGCGGAAGATCGCTGAGGTTCACCAGCGCTTGGACGCCTTTGAGTTGAGGGTGTTAGCCTGACCAGCCCCTCTGGTGGATGTGTCGACTCTTCAGGCTGCAGTTGACAGTCTTCGTGCAGATATCGACACGATCTTAGAGGCTAGGGTGCCGGAGTCTGAGGCCCCTTCTGTCGAGC
>NC_028644.1:40713751-40714285 GCF_001406875.1 Solanum pennellii
ATGCATGACTAGGCATAGTAACTGATAATTGTGTGGCTCTAAGCATGACATAGAGTTACACCATTGCATTACCCTAAGTCTTAAATTCGAACTAGGTGTCTGATAATCTGGTATAGTGATGAGATGTCAAGTGAGTGTGAGGAAAATTCGAAGAAGTCCACTATTGGTACTGAGCTAGAACTTGCCTGGTTAATCCTCCTGAAAGTAAGCTGTAATAGACAATTAGGAAAGGATCATAGGCCTTTATTCAATAAAGCCCATTTCTAGCCTAAATAAAAGAAACCAAATGAAATTTATCCTTCTTTGATCCAAATAATCTGAGCTTAAATTAGACCTTTCTTTTTCACCCCAACTGATCTTTTCTGGGAACAATGTGTTGGCCCTGGTCCCTCCTTGGACATGTGCACCTTAGCTTATGCCAAAAGCATAAGTTTAGGGTGGCTAATGCAGTAAACAACCTTCATGTTTGCCCTGACCCAACTTTGGGTATTGTGAACCTTGACTCATGGCAAAGCCATGAGTTGAGGGTGGCTA
>NC_028644.1:40715896-40726992 GCF_001406875.1 Solanum pennellii
AAAGGATAAAACATGGATACTATTGTACAAAGATTTCGTATTGAGTCATAGTGCGTCCCTTGAGGACAAACAACGGATTTAAGTTGAGGTGTTGATATACCGTGGTTTCACGGTATTATTAATACTTTTTCCTTATGTTTAGTGTGTCCAAAAGCCTTTTTGTGCTAATTTTTATATAAGTTTCTCTTTGTTTTGCAGGAAATCTGTCAAAAGATGAATGCGGAGATTTTGAGCGAAGAAATGAAGAAGAGACCACCTACGGAGCTTATGACGGTCCGTCGTGCTTGTGACGGTCTGTAGGTGGCAGCGTAGTGCAGCTGCTAAAGAAATATGGGGAAGTCTGACCAAGTGTGGGGTTACGAAGCTTGTGACGGTCCGTCGTGTCTATGACGGTCCGTCCTGCAGGTTCGTCATGAAGTTCAGAGAAGTAATCCCAGTACCCATATTCCAAGAGTTGAAGTGTTTTGGAACGAAGACCCTCGACGGACCGTTGTGCCTATGACGGTCCGTCATACTTGCCGTCGAGGGTAATGAAGAGAGAAGCAGAAGAAATTGCACAAGTATGGGACGAAGGAGTCCATGACGGTCCGTCGTGACCACGATGATCCGTCGCGAGGTCCGTCGACCCAACTGCGTTTTGGCAGATTTCCAGCAAATAGAGTCCTTGTTTAATTAGGTTTTTATTTTTTATAAATAGTTCGAAAAACCTCGTTTTTGAGGTTAGATTCTGTTAGGTTAGACTCTGGATTGTTAGACTCTTAGATTGTTAGACTCCGTATTGTGAGACACCGTATTAGTAAACATTGTATTGTCAGACTTTTGATTATCATTGATTGTTGGTGATTTGTGGTGATTAATCAAGCAAACTTTTGGATTTTACTCTTTCTCATTGAAGTAAGTACATGAATTCTTATTTAATATATTTGAATATTGTGTTTATGGCTATGAGTAACTAAACTCCATAACTAGGGTTGTGGGAACCATAGGCAAATAATGAGATAAAACCTAACTAAAATAACAATTCTAGAATAGTGTCTTGCATGTATTAATAATTCTTTCGCTTAGAAGTCTTTTTAACGGATGGTCAACGTTAGAACTCGCCTTAATGCTACTTGCCGGACCAAGGAGGTAGATAATAGGAAAAGAATTATTAACATAGATTTAGTGTATACTATCTAATAGGCTAGTATTGATTGGTACGAGGTAATAACTTAGTCAAATATCGAATACGATGCTTAATATGAGGTAAAGATAAGGTTTAGGAAAGCAACACACGTAGCCGGACCAAGGTGCGGAGTGAGATTTTCTAGATGCCGGACCAAGGATTTAGAAATACATAACTTGTCACTTTGCATGCAAGATACTAGGAAAGAATTGTTATAGTTAGAATTATCAAGTTATGAACCTGTGGGGAACACGTAAACCCTAGTTACTTTGATTAATTGATTAAACTCCAACATTCAAAGCTGTTAAGTGTCTCTTTCAATTTCGTTATTTATTTTCGCTCATTTAGAAATAGAAACCCACCTTCTATTGTTTTTACTTTCCAAGGAAGTCATTGATCAAACAATAGTAATAACAAGTTGAAGTTAAGTCTAGACTATTTTCCTCGTGGGAACGATCCCAACCTCACTAGTTGGGTTATTTACTTGACACGACCGCTTTACTTCTTATTTGAGAAGTAAGTTTGAGCGTATCACTAAACTCATAGGTCATAGATGGAAGTTCATCGACCCAAATCATGTAAAGAATCCATTCCCATGAATATAAGATATCTAACGAGTCATCTAGTTTAGGGTACACATGAATACACCCTTCAAGGACCCTCTCTTGACTATATCTTAATACATGTGTGTGTATACATATATGTGAGCAAATCTTTCACATAACACATTAAGTCACACAAGTTCATATATACATATTCATTCATATAGAAACTAAAACTATCACTATCCTATCAAGTTACACATGTGCAATGCATAGGAAAAATCCCATACCCTGTCCCATACTACTACACCTATCAAGTAATCCTAGTAAGGAATACATAACATACTTCACATACATAAACTTTACCTGCATAGTAGTAGACATTAGTGAATATGAGAACAACCTTTCATTTAGACACCATGACCTATACTACTTGTAATATGCATACGAGTGAGTGTGTGTGTATATTGGTAAACATGATCACATAATGGCTACCAACAACATATTGAGGCAACCACCCTCTTAGATAATAATATACCTTCAAGCATAAACCACACCTTTTTAGCATGATTTAATTTTATATGTGCATATGATCTCATATTTCGTACAGGTTGCATAATAACACCATTTTCTCCCTTTTTACCAAACATATTAGGTTCCAATCACTGAAAGATCGTACGAGACGACGTAAAGAAGACTTGGATATTCTCTACCATCCAAGTGGGTAGGTCCTCACTTTCCTAGGGCAATTCTAATATATAGTTTATGGAGTTGTTTTACATTTAAGACTCTTATGTTCATTGTATTTTCATTTGAGTACGATTTGTATAAGCCAATATGTTGCTTCTTTACATTGATGTAGGGCTATGCTCAAATTGCTATGGTTGTTTAGATGGTATGAGAGGAGACACCTTTCATGACTATGTTATATCTTACATATAAATATATATGCAATAAAAGTAGAAGACTATGTAACCATCCTATACGAAGGGTCTATGTATACTCGATGTGAAGACATATTATGTGTATGTAGAGGTCTATGTAAAACTCCAAGTAGATGTAATAAAAAAATTTGACTTTTCCCTATTTTCGACCTATGAATGTAATGATGTAAGACTAAGAGGCTAGTCTTAATCCAAAAAGAGGACGCCGACACCGTTTATGTCTAGTGGGTAAAACCCAGTTGTGTCTAGGGGTTAAAACCCAGTTGTGACAAACATGGTCTCAGAGCATTAGGCTGAATATATTTGAGGCTATGTCTCTCTCTCAACCTCAAACTTATGAATAGGAATCTATATGATGCTTTTCAATATCTCTCTTTCTGGGAAATCAGATATCGTGCCTGTAAAGTATACTTATTATGTGCTTTCACCTAAACCTTTTATCTTTGTTATAGGCAATAAATACTTGAAGGAATGCGGCATGGAGACTTGAGGGAGAAATTGCCAATGAGGGAGCTCCTCCCCGTGGTGACCAAGCCCCTCCTCTTTAAGAAGATGCTAATGTTAGACAAGCACGAGTCAATCCTCCACCTTTAACGGACGATGACATAAGGGCTTCCCTTATCTGATTGGCCCAAGCCTCCACCGTTCAAGCCCAAGCTATGATGGCCGAAGAAAAATTGGGATGTTGTACTCCGAGCACATCAATAAGTCACTACAATGGCATCCCGCCTAAGGGATTTCACTAGAATGAAACCTCCTACATTCTATGGGTCCAAGGTTGATCAAGACCCTCAGAGTTCATTGATGAAGTCTATAAGATACTCTTTGCTATTGGGTTGTGTACTAGTGAGAAGTCTGAGTTAGCCACATATCAACTCAAAGATGTGGCTCAAACTTGGTAAGTTCAATGGTGGGTCAATAGTCCTTTTAGGGGTGGATGGTTGACTCGGGAGATCTTCAAGAGGGGATTTTTGATTGGTTCTTTCATAGGGAAATGAGGGAGGCCAAAGTGGTGTATTTCATCAATATTTTTCAAGGAGCTATGAATGTGCTTGAATACTCCTTGAAATTCACTAAATTGTCAAAATATGCTCCTTCTTTACTTTCCGATCCTAGAGATGAAATGAGCCACTTTGTGAGGGAGGTGTAGGATGACTTTAAAGAGGAGTGTCATTATTCTATACTACATGAACATTTCTCGTCTTATGGTGCATGCAAGAAGAGTGGAGGAGGCAAGGTCTAGAAGGAAGAGTAGAGAGGCGAAAAGGGCAAGATCTTTTGATGGTGGTTCTTCAAGGAATAGGCTTGAGATAAAAGACAAGCCTAAGTTCAACTAAAAGTTTTGTTGCCAAGTTCCATCAATGTTCCATGAGTCTAGGGATAATAGGTTGTCTTACCCTAAGTCTAAAAAAAAGAAGGAAAACTAGTTCACGAACAAGGACGACAACTTGTGCAAGGTGTGTCAAGAAACACTATTGTGATTGCCTTAAGGGGAAGGACAATTGTTTTGGTTGTGGTAAAAGAGCACATAAGTTTAAGGATTTCCCTAATGATAAGAGGCAAGATAGTTGTAGTGCGCAAGCACAAGAAAGTTGTTCTAGTGATGCTTCTAAGAAGGACCGCTTCTATACTATCCGCAATAGGGGTAAGCAAGAGACCTCTCCTGACGTGGCCACTGATATGTTGAAAATCCTTACTATTGATATATATGCTTTAATTAATTCGGGCGCTACCTTGTAACATGTTACACCTCTTGTAGAAATTTTTTTTACATTGTACCAAATATCTTTCATGAACCTTTCATACTGTCTAAACTGGTGGTTTAGTCGGTTATTGCAAAAAGGGTGCATAGAAATTGTCCTATAATGTTTCCCAATAGAGTTTCTTATGTTAAATTAGTAGAACTTGATATGCTTGATTTTGTTACTGTATTGGGTATAGATTGGTTGCATGCTTGCTTTGCTATTGATTGAAGGACAATGGTGGTGAAGTTTAACTTTCTAATTGAAACCTTGGTATAGTGGAAGGGGGGAAATTCTATTCCTAGAGGTCGTATCATCTCTTGTCTAAAAGCATGCAAAATGATCTCAAAGGCTTGTCCATACCACATTGTAAGAGTCCAAGATTTAGACTACAAAATTCCTCTCATTGAGTCGGTCCCCGTAGTGAGTGAATTACCGGAGGTCTTTCTTAATGACCTTTTCGTTATCCTTCTTGAACGGGATATTGATATTTGTATCGATTTGCTACCGAAACAAATCCCATTTCAATTCTTCCTTATCGGATGGTTTCGGCAAGATTGAAATAGTTGAAGGCTCAACTCAAAGATTAACTACACAAGGTCTTCAAAGGGCCTAGTATTTCTCCGTTGGGTGCTCTGGTATTTTTTAAGGAGAAGAAGGATAGGTAATAAAGAATGTGTGTTGATTATTGCCACGGCTAGACGACTTATTTGATCACCTCCAAGGGGCGAGCTGCTTTTCAAAAATTAGCTTGAGATCGAGGTATCACAAACATAGGGTGAGGGGTGAAAATATAGCAATGACGACATTTAGGACTATATATGGTCACTATGGGTTCTTAGTATGTCCTTTAGTCTTACTAATGCTTCGGCGGCGTTTTATGACCTAATAATTAGGGTGTTTCAGAGTTACCTAGATTAATTTGTCATTGTCTTCATTGACGACATCTTGGTATATTCGAAAAATGAGATTGATCACGTGGGTCATTTGAGGGTGGTATTGTAAACCCTTAAAGAACATCAATTGTTTGCCAAGTATAGCAAATTTGAGTTTTTGTTGAGGTCGACGGAGTTTCTTTGTCATATCATCTCTAGTTAGGGAGTTGAGGTTGATCCAACGAAAACAAAGGCGGTGATAAGTTGTCCTAGACCATTGAATCCAACAAACATTAGGAGTTTCTAGGGTTTAGCTGGTTATTATTGGAGGTTCGTGGAGGGTTTTGCGTCCATTGCATCTCCTCTGACTACTTTGAATTAAAAGTGTAAGAAATTTGAGTGGTCGGAGGCACGTGAAAGAAATTTCCAAATGTTGAAAGATAGAGTTACATCTGCTACGGTGTTGATTTTAAGGAGTGTACAAAGGAATTTGTAGTGTATAGTGATGTATCCCATGTGGGTTTAGGGTATGTGCCTATACATCTGGGCAACTTAAGGTGCATGAGAAAAACTATCCAACTCATGAACTTGAGTTAGCGGTCGTGGTTTTTTCCTTTATAATATGAAGGCATTACTTGTATGGTGTTAATTTTGATGTCTTTACTGACCATTACGGTCTCCAATATATGTTTAACCTGAAGGAGTTGAATCTCCAACAAAGAAGGTGGTTAGAATTGTTGAAAGATTATGACATGAGTGTCCTCTATCACCCCGGCAAGGCCAATGTGTTTGCGGATTGTCTAGTCGTATGACTATGGATAGTGTGTCACATGTAGATGAAGACAAGAAAGACCTAGTGAAATATGTTCATAGGTTGGCTAGGTAGGTGTTAGATTGGAAGATTCTCCAAATGGTTGTTTCATGGTCCATCATAACTCCGAGTCATCCTTAATAGTTGAGGTGAAGTCTAAACAACACCTTTATTAACCATTGATGGACTTGAAAGAATCGATTCTTGGTAGGTTAAATGAGTCATTCTCCTTAGTGGGGATGGTGTATTAAGGTACCAAGGGAGATTGTGTGTTCCCAATGTAGATGGCTTGAGGAACCGGATCCTTGAGGAGGCTGATGGGTCCCGTTACTCCATTCATCCGGATTCAACAATAATGTACCATTACTTTAGGGAAATATTTTGGTAAAAAGTTATGTAGACAGACGTAGCGGAGTTTGTTACTTACTGTCCAAAATGCCAACAAGTAAAATTGAAACATCAAAAGTCGGGTGGCTTACTACAAGAAATCAAAATTCCTACTTGGAAAATGAAAGACATCAATATGGATTTTGTAGTGGGTCTACCTTGGAGTCCAAAACAATATGACCCTATATGGGTGGTTGTGCATAGGTTGACCAAGTCCGCTCATATTTTTCCTGTCAAGTTTACTTATTCGGTGGAAAATACGCTAAGATCTTCATATATGAAGTTGTGTGTCGCCATGGTATTCCGTTATCCATCATATCGGATAGGGGTGCACAATTCACATCTAGTTTTTGGAGGTCATTCCAAGAAGTTTTGAATTATTGATTTCAAGAGAAATTGGGATAAGCATTTTTCTTTGGCGGAGTTTACTTGTAGTAATAGTTTTCATTCATCCATCTCCATGGCTCCCTATGAAGACTTGTACAATAGGAGGTGTAGGTCTCCTATTGGATGGTTTGAAGTGGGTGAAACTTCGCTTCATGGTCCCGATTTGATTTATAAGACTTTGGAGAAATTTCATATCATAAGAAACCGCTTGGAAATGGCCTATAGTCGGCAAAAGTCTTATGCGGAACATAGGAGAAGAAATTTGGAGTTTGAAAAAGGTGATAAGGGGTATTTAAAAAATTCACCTGTGAAAGGGGTGGTTAGTTTTGTAAAGAAAGGGAAATTGAGTCCTCGTTATGTGGGGTACCTATGAAATCTTGCAAAGGGTTGGTAAGGTTGCATATGAATTGAAACGCCCTAGTGAATTGGCTTCGGGTCATCCGGTTTTCATTGTTTCCATACTTAAAAATGTATTGGTGATCCGGAGTATATTGTTCCTGTTGAGGGTCTTGGTGTCAAGGATAATCCCTCGTATGAGCAAGTCCCTGTTCAAATCTATTATAGGCATGTAAAGGGTTGAGGAAAAAAGACGTGGTTTGCGTAAAACTGTTACGGAAAAATCACCTAGTTAATGGTGCAACATGGGAGGCAGAGGCGGACATGAAGTCCCGTTACACATTTAGGGTAGTCATTCTTCTTAATAATATAAATATGATTAGATGTTGAAGTTTGTTGATTTTTTGGTGAAGTTTTGCAAAATGTGCATTTTTGCATATCCTTATAGTTAATTTAACAGGAAACTGTGCAATGAACATGAAATTTTGCCCTTTTTCTTTTTTGAGTCATGTTTTGCATTTTCCTATGGGGATTATGAAAAGATGCATGGCATGTTGATAAACTGAACTTTGTTCTAATTTACACATGTAATGTATGTTGAGCTCATGTGTGTTGTGAGAAGGAAATGCCTCATGATTAAATGTTTGAGCCTTATGTGTCGTAATTGAAGTTTTCAAATTTGCCTTATTGAAATGATATGATTTATGTTTTTTGATATTGTTGATTGGTAGGTCTTCTAGTCTTGAGTCTATTCCTTTCTTCAAAAGAATTTTAGTATCATTCGGGGGAGAATGTTACTAGGGGGGATAATGTAACACTTCGAAAATCCAAGACGTGATCTAAATCCTAACATAGATGTCTTGAGGTCTATACACTTTTTTAAGGACTATCATAATTAATATATGTCATTTAGGAAGTTTAGAAACCAAAACATCAAAGAACGTCCATGACGTTCTGAAACTAGCTCATGGGGGTACTAGAGTGCCTTAGCCTATTTGTCTAACTTTTAGGAGTTGGAAATTCATGAAATTTGGTGGAAGGGTGTATAACATGTGTTAAAGTTGATTCGTGGTCGAAACTTCTGGGTATGACTCCCCATGGACCAACCAAGGGCCTTTGAGGAGGACACTAGCATGTAGGAGGCAACACTGCCTGGGAAGTGTGCACCAACGAAACATAACCGACGGGGCGTGTGTTGATCGACGGGGTGTTTATGACAACCATTGACAAACACTTACCCAATTCGTTGAAGACCCTCACCTACATAGTCTCTGAAAAGATCGACAGATGTGTATCACAAAAAGAGGCTTTGTCCGTCGACTTACCCACGATTCGTCGATTGTTATGTCGTCTATGACACTCCCAATTCCCTGAAAGTTTTAAGTTAGTCTCATTTAATTAATTAAGGGGTTAGGTGATTAGTGCGGGTTTAAGGTATTTTAATTAGGTAAATTAAACCCTTTTATAAAGATCCCAACCCCATTAGATTAATTACAACTCAAAAAATAAATCCTCTTTCTTCTCTCTTCTTTCTCTCTCTAATGGAAGATACCACTGAAGAACAAGCTAGGGAAGGGTTTTGGGGTCTGAATAGGGGCGATTTCACCATCAAATCTTCATAAAATTTTAATATATATGATCTAATTTACTTTTGACGCCTCTTTCCTCAAAGGGTTCCTTCAAAATATTTCCAAAAATTGAATTTTCATGTCAGTTCTTCTCAATCTCGAATATCATGTTATGAATTGATTGGTTCATGATTTATTATGGATAATATTAATAGATTTACACGAATTCGAACTTTAATATTATATATCTTGATGTTTTGGTCTAGTTTATAGATTATAACCCTTAACCCTTAACTCTAGGTTTGATCTTCATACGAAGTAGGATTTATTTGATTAAATTGACTTGGTTATTGGTTTAATTCCTATAAGATAATGTTTTTACACTAATCATGAAAAAATTAGACTGATTCATAGTCTTTCATGCTAGTTCTTGAGAAAGTGATTATAGGGTATAAAGTACTTTGTGAATTTACCTTAGTATCTTTTCTAAAGTTATGATCTAGTATTGAATTGTGGTGTAGTGATTCTTCTAGCCTTGTTATCATGTTTGTTATTGAATTATGATGATGTCATGAACTAATTGGGTTAATGTAAGGGTTTATGGTAAGACCTTGATGATGAATTATGATAGAGACTTGGTATGTCTTAAGATTCCTATTCTTTACTTCAATTTGTGGTTAATTATTATTAAGACATGATGTTGTATTGAAGTATGCTTTATATTAAGATTGATAGGGTTGTATGATGTTGAATTGAAATGTCTTGACTATTGTTCTCAGGTATATTAAGATGTAATGTTATAAGGATGATGATGCTTAGATGTGCCTTATATTGGAAGTGATATGAAATGTGTTAAACTAACTTATATGAATTGTAATGAAAGGATTATACTCATACAATTCTTATTGAGCAATGATGATGATTATTATACAAGGGTTTGATCCTATGACCTAAACTAAGTTACGATTGTTAAATTAAGACTAAAGACATTTATAATAGGGACTGTAGCTTAGCACCGAGTAAACTAGATTGAGGAGTGTCCCTTCATATACAAGGAAGGTAGGATCACTAATGTACTCTCGACATTGAAGACTATAATGCATGTAGAATGGATAGGGTCCCAATCATATCTCCTAGTTCTTGAACTATGTTGCCCCCATAAGAATACTAGCTAATGGATCCACGTAGTTGCTATGTTATTGTTTTAGGCACTGCTTTTGAAAGTAGTCCACCTTCTTTCGGTGTAGGTTTCCTTGACACCGGATTCCACACTTAGCGCTTGTGGTCTATGTCGGGTAAGGCAAGTGTTCGCTAAAGTTAAATGAAGCAATGAAGTATAAACTAACTAGGGTGACATGAGAGGTTTGAGTTAGCTTAGGTAAGGGTATGGGACTCTAATTATGCCTTACATTAGTTTGCCAGGATGGAAGCCTTAGGAAGTTTATATTATATAGGTATATGATAATGATGTATATGATGATATATGTTGATGCTAAAATATAAATGGTATTATCTGATGATGATTATCCTTATGAACATGTATTTGTATTATATTATTAAAGAATAATGTTATGTATCCTTAAAAGTTATTTTATGTGAAGTTGGAGATTGGTTATGGTTTCTTGGTAGGGCTACTTGATTGAGTAAGGTTATGGGGCTTTGCTTGGTCATTGCACTTGTTGACTTGATGAGGGTTTATGGGTACTTGTCTTGCTTATTATGATATGGTTAACTCTTATTCATGCTTGTGATGTTATTCCTTTATGGTAGGGTTGTAGAATGTTATGGGTTCAAGTATGATGATGTGCATATTAAATGATTTAATTTTAATAAGTATGTCTTGTTGATTGGTATGGCTTGTTTGACTATGCATAAGGCTTTATAATAGGTAAAATAACATGCTTTAACTAATGTCCCTTTTTAGCATGATTTGATCTTATATGTGCATATGGTCTCACACTTAGTACGAGTGGCGTAGTAACACCATTGTCTCCCCTTTTCCCAAATATTTTAGGTTCTGGTCATTGAATTATCATTCGAGACGACTTCAAGAAGACTTGGATATTCTCTACCATACATAGGGTAGGTCCTCACTTTCCGAGGGCAATGCCAATATCTAGCTTATGGAGTTGCATTACTTTTACGACTTTATGTTCATTCTATTTTCATTTGAGTACGATTTGTATATGCCTATATGTATCTTCTTTACATTAATGTACGGCTATGCCCAAATTACTGTGATTGTTTAGATGGTACGAGAGGAGATAATCTTTAATGACTATATTCTATCTTATATATATATATATATATATATATATATGTACACACACATATATATA
>NC_028644.1:40727472-40842280 GCF_001406875.1 Solanum pennellii
TATATATATATATATATATATGTGAGTGTGTGTGTGTGTGCAATAAAAGTACAAGGCTATGTAACCTTACTATACGAAGGGCCTATCTATATTGGATATGAATATATATTATGTGTATATAGAGGTCTATGGAAACCTCCAAGTACATGTAATAAAAATTTTTAATTTTTGCGTATTTTTGACCTATGATTGTAATGATGTAAGACTAATAGGTCAGTCTTAGTCCTCAAAGAGGACGACGATGCCGATTACGTCTAGGAGTTGAAACCCAAATGTGACAGTAAATCTGCACATTGACAATGCAAGGACCTTCCATGGAAATTTCACCCAAAATGCACACGTATCCCATATCCAAACATGCTAGTCCCCATCAAGACATACTTGAATGTCTTAAGGGCTAACTTTCGAACGTCTTAGACGTTCTTCGCCATTTGACCTTCAAACCTCAGGAAACTCCATATACTTTCTATAAACATTATTTTAACTCATTTTAAGACTCCATAATCTCATAACATACAAATATAAAAACGTATAGACACATGAGACACATAGGTGACAGTCGTCGAACGTCTTGGTCGTCCCTTGGTGTTTGACTTCCAAATCACCTCAAACTTTACACACTATCTCAATGCCATATTATAAGTCATTTTAGGACCTTATAACCTTATTAAGGACATGTTAGGCTCTAGAAACCCTAAAACATTTTGGGAGTCTTACACATCACACCCTAAACCAAGATAAGCCTCAAAACTCACCTTTTCTCCCTCAAGCATAGAGATATCATTTCATCCAAGCAATGACATCTAAAAGACCACCGGATAGCAAACCATAAGAGAGAGATATTATGGAGTTATGTTATTTGTCACCACATTAGAATGATGAAGAAGGGAAACATAATCGTCCTATAGACTCTTGCTCAGAGATTTGTTGCAACTCACCACCGATGAACGATATTACTCAAGTTGTGGGAATATGAAACTTTTGGACCCTAAAACCACTTTTATAAACCTCATACTCTGATACCACATTTGTCACAACTGAGCAGCACCCCCTAAAGGAAACATGGCGTAATTGACCTCTTGGAAATCTTATACAAGCCCATAGTTGTCATTGATTATATTTTCATAGGTAAATTTAGAGAAAAATTTAAAACTATCATGGCACATCATATGCCAGAAACATAACTTCCATTATATTTAAAATATCATAAGTACATAGTTAGACTCTAAGTCTCTTTTCCATCTTAAACACAACATCACTAGAGTACATAGGGACACGACCCTTATTACACTAAACATAATTAAATATTAGATGACTTCAAGAATAACCTGACATAAGAAATCCTTGAATAACATGGACCCCTTTATTGATCTTGGGAAACATCTATGAAGCCCTTGATTTTAGACATATCCTTTAAGCATCCATAACCTACACTTTATGTAAAAGGCTGAAGAATAATGGTGTTAGTACAAGAATGCACTAAGTATGACAACCATGCAAAAACATGCATTTAAAGGAACATTTTACTTTGAAATCATGCATCATGCCTTTTTGTAAAAACTTCATTAGAGTGGTTATATTAAGCATCATACAATTCACATACTTCATTTAGGCATATATAATAGTCATATTATCCCATAAACTCATACATTACATTTAAATCACATTTAGGACAACTTTACAGTAACTTACAGTAACCTCTTTTTCTCTTTACAGTGATCTCATTTTACTTTAACTCCTTTACTTTCCCAAGTAATCCTCTAGTGATACTTTGTGTAATGTATAGATAATGTCCCATTACACTATTCATACTCAAGAATCACCTTAAATCAATAAGGCAATCATACATACAATCTCCACTAATCACCAATCATATGTATACATTTACATAGATGCATAGCATATCATGGTAGTACAAAATTCACATAGAACTAAAAATAATGCTTAAACCTCATACAAGATTTTATCCAAGACTTCTTGTAATTCAACACTATCAACAAAATTATTTTAGGTGATAGTCAACAACACATACTCGGACTTCACTTCAAAAAACCTCATAGAACCCAACTCATAATCTCATTCTAAGCCAACTAGTGCAATGTACATGTGAAGTCCCATAACGTCACACATACTAAGTAAACCTAAAAAGAGACTACAATCCTTAAAATATAATTTATACATCAATAAAAACAAGTATAGGCAACTTGATATATGCCAAGTAAAATCTTCACTATATATTCAATAAGACCCACTTTATGAGTATAAGGTAAGACAACATCAAATAGACTCATTAGGACTCATACCATGCATTTATTACAACAAGTAGACAACACTACAATGTCATCCATAAGGAAATAAACCTAATCATATACATTAAAACAACTTCCTATATCTCATTTCAAGAGAAACATATGAAATGCATAGGTGAAGTCTCATACCCCCACCTACACTAAGCAACTCCCCTTAGGTTATCCTAGTTAGGGTATTTACTTTTCTTCCATCATCCATTTTATTTTATGTAAATTAAGACCATGGGTGCTAAAAAGATGGAATTTGGGGTTGTAGAGCCTTACATCAAGGGGACGTGCTCTACTTTACAAAAGTAGAACATCAGGATCGTTCTAGCATATTAGGTGATATCACCTTCTAGATCCTATAGGGCAAGAATAATTTATGGAACTTAGAGGTATATATGGAAATCCTCTTTATACCAAATGGGGCATTGTTGTTATCCACCTCGTGAGGACTATGGTAAACAAGCCTTCCCACATTGCGAAGGGGCACCCCTCATCAAATTTCACTTGGTGCTAAGCTAAGTTCCATGTATTAAAATCCCTCATTAACTTTACTTTATAATATTAGGCTTTAGGAGAATGACCCCTCATATTCTTAGCTCATAGGTCATAGATTAGAGTTCATCAACCTAAATCATGTGAGAATCCCTTTCACATGGACATAGCATACTCAAGCACCATCTAGTTTAGGATACCCCTGAGAAACACTTTTCAAGAGCCCCTCTATTGACTAAATCATAATAAAATCGACATATTAATGTTTTCATGTGTGTGTATACATATATGTGAGCAAATTTTTCACATAAACACCATTAGACCACACATAGTCATACTTGTACTTCGTTCATCCATAAGAGTATAGGTGTAACTACATGAGAAATCCTTCCATATAAACACAATTAGACATCATAAACATTCATACTACATCATACAATATAATACATAGTCATAGCTTACTGATTTTTATAATCGTGTACATAGATAACAAACTTAGGAATTATCCGATCAAGGAACATATGTGCAATGCATACACAAGGTCCCATACCCTTATGCATACTAGCACACATATCAAGTTATGCTAGTTAGGTTATACATAACATACTTCATGGACATAAAAAGTACATGCATAGTAGTAGACATTAGTGCATATGAGAAAACCTTTTTATTAGACACCAGGAAGCTATACTACTTGTAATTATGCATGAGGTATGTGTGTGCACATTGGCCAATATGATCACATAATGGCTATAAATTATATATTGACGCACCCACCCTCTTAGGATCACAATGCACATCCAAGCATAGACAACACAACAAAATTTAGCATAGGAGACAAGATAGCTTCAACACTTGTATTCAAGATTCCAATCATTAGCTAATTATACATTCGTGTAAGGGTACATAGGTAAGGGGTAATTAACATTTAACCTTTGTCTTTGGAAGAATATAGACCCCAACAAACATACACATGCACATAGTAACAACACTACCAACACAACCTAGATCATACACTAGAATAGAAACTGACATAAGCTTCACATAGTGTGATCATCATAATCATGCATTCATGTATCATAAATTTTCCATCAATTACATAATCAACACATATATAGATTTTCAAGAACTAAACACTTCCACCATAAGTGGACCATATCAAAGAATGACATTCAAGGCCAATTCTACTACCAATACTATTGAAATGTAGAGGAATAAGCAATCTTACAAAATCTGCCTTGCCTTGATCATAAATGATCAATACACACAATCAATCAATATTACAAATATAGGGCAGTAGCTCAATGTATCTTAAGATAAACGAAATCATGCTTCATCTACCCTAGAATTAATGTCACAATATGTACATTGCATTGTAAATCTATAGAGGATAAGAACATAGGTCAATCTTCAAACGTTGATCCACATGTATCAATTTCACATATTTCACCACAACAATGTATCATAGGCAATATATAGAGAACAATACTCATATGCAAAATTATTACCAATCATCGTACAATAAAGGCCATAACATGCAAACTATTTCATTAATATATAGAAGATATAGGAGTATAGGTAAACCTTACCAAGTTCCAAGCCTTGATAATCATTGATCACTCATCAATAATTCACCATAAATATGTATACAAAGCATTACCAATAGACAATTCAACATGCTAGAATCATAATTCACTTACAATATAATAAAGATCAAAATGCCCACAAATAGGCTAAATGTTTTTTGATGGAACATGGGTTCATCATGCTATTTGATGGAAATTAACTTTTGAATCAGTACATTTACATAAATTCATCATAAAAAATCTTTTGAAAACTTTTGAGAAAGAACACATGGCTTGATTGAATGTTAGGAACATTGATCATGATTTATCTTTGAAAATATTACGAAGAACTCTCTAGATGAAAGGTTAGATATAGACGAAGGATCACCTTACTTATTAGATGAAGAAACCATGAAAACATGATGAAGAAACCTTGAGAATCCATCACCACGGTTGTTCTTGAGCTTCATCTGCAATGGAAGTTTCTAGAGAGGTTTGGTTTGGGAGGGAAAGTCTAATTTAAAGAATGAATTTGGGAATGTGTATTTAATCTGAAGAACCAACTAAATATACCCAAAACACATAAATAAGCCACCTATAGTAATTTAGGGACGTAATGAAATAGGACGTGCAGCGTATTGCAGGGACCATCGATGGACATCAATCGACTAGGCATCGAATAAACGACAAGGAGTTCAGCAGCTCCTGCATTGGTGACGGCAGCACCTCCTTTGATACATGATGTTCACAAAGTTACATGTGGAGCTACGCCTCCCATATGCAAGGCGTCGATTGAGGAACGAGGTGTCATATTTGTTCGTTGATTGACACTTCAATGGTAGTGAATACGCAGTGTTTGAGTCCTCCTTGAGTGACTTTGGAAAATCTGGAGTTGTACACGGACGTATCAAATATAAATACAATCATATACAAGTTAAGGAATTTCCATATCAGTTTCACCCAAAACGAACACGTAAATCATGCCAAGACACACCAAGACATGCATGCACGACTCAAGGCTAAATTTCGAATGTCATGGACTTTTGACTTTAAAATTACCTAAAATCAATAATGTATACCTTAAAACACTTATTTATCATATTTTTATCCTTTTTAGACTCATGTGAGACTCTAGACACCTTAACTTTTTGTAGGGGTCTTATAGTTTTGATGGAAGTTTAGTCTGGTTTTTGAGGCCTAAGTTAGTGGTGATAACCTTAGAACCTAGATAATAATCTTTTAGGGTTTCATGTTTGGGTATGAATCCCCAAAGGAGCTGCGAAGGGCCGTAGACGAGGACCCCATCTTTTTACCAAGAAAATGCCTCGCAGCATCAAACGACGAGCACAATGGATGACAGGTGAATGAATTGACGAGTCATCAAAGGTGGCAGTTGATCAGGCCTTCAAGGCCCACATGTTTCTAGCCTCGTTCATAAACCACAAATTCAAATGACAGGGCGTTGACCAAACCACGATCCGTGGTTTGGTGGGCACCGTTTTAATTTGCAATTTTGCAGGTGGTTCGACTAAGGTAGGTGTGAAATGGTAAATTCACCTCAAGTCATTTCAAGAGAATGGACAATTGCTTTAGGTTAATTTTGGTATTTAAGTGTATTAAAGTGATTAAATCCTATTTTTGACCCAAACACCTAAATGAAAACCGTTCCCTCCAAAAGTTCTGCCCAAAAACTCCCATGGAAGCTATAAGTCATAATGGTCGTAGGGTTGTGGATTCTAATGACTTTTTTCTTCAATAATCATTGGGTTTCTTTTAATAAGGTATGACCGTTCTTTATCTAAGAATTTATATCACCTTAGATCCAATTTCAAAGTAATTTTAATGATTTCAAAGTTTATGAAAAAATCAAATTATTACTCTAACTCAAGGGTTCTTGCATGAAACAAATTAAAATAATTTGAAATGATATTATTGATTTAAATTAATGGTTTCAATGAAATTCTTCATGAACCTTTGATCTTCTGAAATCCCTAAATTTGTCTTATGAAATGGGTCTATTGTTTACGATATAATGTTGATAGAATTGAGTTTAATATATGTTGCATTGTTGATTTCTATGATAATATATTCTATAATACTGTGAATTGTTGGTGATGTTATTGACTGGTGATCCTGCCAATTGAATGAGGGTATGTTGACCTAATTCCCTTATCTAATATAGAATTGATATAGATATGCTATTGTGTGGCATGGTCCACTTGTGTTGGAGATGCTTATAAGTTGTATATGTTATGATCTCGTCCTTGTCAGCATTATTATGTGAATTGTAGTAGTATCATGTTAAGGGTTTATATGAAGGTATGATGTGATGTTTGTTATGTGAACTAATGTGACCATGTGTAAGGTGTTATGTCATACATGGGTTTATAGAGTGAAGGATGATGTGACATATGTGTGATCTTGTATAATATATATTTAATGTGATTAAGGTATGTTATCTTCTAATGATAAAGTGTTATGATGATAAATTATAAAGAGTCTTATATGATGATTTTGTTTCTTGATTGGAAGACTTAGGTCCTTCTTCTTGATAAATCGAAGCTTATAGATTATGAACTCTAGGATTTGGTAAACTTAGGTGCATTCTCTTTGATGTATGAACATTATGTGAGTGTGATTTGTTAATTGTGTATGCTTAGGTACACTTTTCATGTATGTATGAATGAATTAAGGAATTAATGGAATTCTAGGATCTAGACCTAATATGGTAACCTTCTATGAAAGACTTACATGGAACCTCGAATGTAAAATGAAGGTTAATACAGAAGACTTGAAGTGGTAAGACTATAATGGTGGTCTTTCTTGAGTGGAATGATGTAGTTAGATGTAGGATTGCTGGAACAACATGAAACAATTGCCAAAAATATCATAAGAGCTACCCTAATGAACCTTGATCGTAGACCCTTGTGTATCTCTTCTAAGAAATGGTATTATGGGTAGGTAGGACGAATGATAGCGCCCTCTCTATGACACTTATGTGAATGAACTAACTCTATGAGAACAAAGCTAAAGCACCCAGTGGATAGGCTTGTGGAAGTAGCTCTACTTGAGATGAGACTAAAGTACGCAGAAGCCCTTGATATCTCTTAATCATGTGCCAACATGGGATGTTTCCTAGGTGTAAGGACCCTCAGATTAAATTAAGGTTACTAGAGCCTAATATGTGACTAAAAAATATTAGAATAAGTTAATAAGTGTTTTACACTATTTTTACTTGATTTAAAGTTATTTGGTGGTCAAACATCTAAGAACGTTCGACACGTTCGAAAGTTAGCCCATGAAACATGCTTCTGTGTTCTAGTGTGCCTTTGTATGTTTTATGTGTTGTTTGATTCTCAAATTTATAGGAGTGGTTCCTAACATGTATTATAGAGTATTTGATGCTTAAACATTTGGGAAAAACTCCCGAACGACCAACCAAAGGGTCCTTGAGGAGGACCCAGCCTTGGGCCAACAAGCTGCCCAAGGCAGCAGTGTTTGTTCCTTGGTGAAATATGTCCGTGTCACGTACTTGGTTCCTTATAGGTAACAAAGTTTTTATGTGTGACGGACACAATGATGAATCAACTGCCCCGGAAGTTATTTTCAAGAAAATCATGCTGGAACAGCTCTGCGTCGCAAACATATTTTCAGATGAAAATTTTTAAAAAATGAAAGTTTAGTTTGACATGGCTAAAAGTCTAAATAAGTGTGGGGTTGTTCTGGTAATATATGGAGATGTTTATAAACAGTTTTTAAGACATATTATACTCCTTTCAAAAGTCAAAACCCCATCATTATATAAGAAAAAATAAAAAAATCCCAAACCTCTCTTCTCTACTAATTCTCTCAAACCTCCATTCGAGGGAAAACTCAAGGTTCAAACTATGGTCTGTATATATATGGTTTATTCTCATATTTCTCATAGGTCTTCAATCAAAAAGGTATGGTGATCCTTCATCCTTAGTTAGTCATTAATCAAAGGAGTCAAACAAGGATTTTCTAACGTGATTCAAAGACAAAAATTCCCAATTTTCAATCTAGCCATGGGTTCTTTCTTAAATTGTTTTCAAAAGAATTTTTATGATATATTTATGATTATATTTTGTATAAAGATTAATTTCAATCCCATTCCATGAAGAACCCATGATCCTCCTAATTTCTAAAATTTGTCTATAATGTGGGTCTTCTGATTTTTACTCTATGTTGATTGAATAATGTTTCAATTATGTTTAATTGTATATTACTATTGTTATTGATGTGAATTGAATATTAATTTTTAAAGAGTTATTAATAATGATCAAGGTTTAGGTATTGGATAAATTGATCATCATTCCTCTACTTTCTATAGACTAGATAAAGTAGTGTACCTAATGTGATCTTGAAACAATGATTTTTGAAGTATGATTTTGTTTATGTAATGACACCTTTGGATTCGGTTTTATTCATTTATTGATGTTGAATTATGGGAATTTATCAATGATGATAAAAACTTTGAGGAATTGTAAACTGGCCTATTTGCTCTATTTTTTTTATAGAATTGCAAGATGCTTGGCCTTGTATGGTATGGTCTGCTTATGGTGGCGGTGTGTACCTTATTTTCCTCCTTATATGTGTTTAATCATGGAGTTGAAGGAAGTTGTGTCTTGAAAGTGTGGTTTTGATGATCACACAATATGAAGTATTATGCCTAGTCTTCAATGCTAGTTCATTATCTAGGTTATATTGATAATGCTTCCTATATGTTTAAATGACTATATTAGCGCTAGGTATGGTCTACATGTTTATTTTTTAATACACTTGTGTAGTATGATCCCTACCTATGAACCTCTACATGAATGTGTAGTCTTAAGCATAATTAGGAATCTTAGATTCAACTAATGAAGATGTCTTATCTCCTATGTTATAATGTTTATGTGTGTTGTCTATAGTTCCTATTACTATATAAGTGAGTTTTCATATGTTTGAGGTACTTGAATAAATGTTTGTTGTGACATTTTTAAGGTGGCTTCCTCAATGTTAGGATTGTTGCCATTATGTGAACATGTGGTCCAATGTACACCTCATGCATGTTTATAACAAGTAAAGGTTTGTGGCGTCTAATGAAATGGTATTCTCATATGCACTCATGTATACTACTATTCATGTAGAATATATGTCCATGAAGTATGTTATATTTCCCTTAACTAGGATGACATGATAGGTGTACTAGTATGGACAAGGGTATGGGACCTTATCTATACATTGCACATGTGTGCATTGATAGGATAGTCCTAGGTTTATGATCTATGTACATGAATATGAATGAATGAGCATGTTATGAATATATTTTTTATGCTATGATGTTAAGAACATGATATGATGAAGTATGAATCCATATAGTGTCTAAATGTGTTTATATGAAACGATTTCTTAAATAGTTACACCTATAAACTTATGCATGAATAAAATAAAATATGAACATGTGTGCTATAAAAGTGTCAATGTGAAAGGTTTGCTTACATATAAGTACACGCACATGAAAACGTGTCAATTTTGAATTTATGATTATTTAGTCAATACAGGGGCTCCTGAAAGGGTTTTTCAAGAGTATCCTAAACTAGATGTTGCATGAGTATGCTATGTGCATGTGAAAGGTTTTATCACATGAATTAGGTTGATGAAAGGAATATGTCATCTATGACCTATGAGCTATGCATATGGGCAGTCAATCTCCTAAAAGTCTATTTTATAATAATAATGTCTTTTCAATAAATGGAACTTAGCTTAGAATCGAGTGCACTTTAAGATAGGAGGTGCTCCTTCCCAATGTGGGAAGGCTTGCTCACAAAAGTCCTGTCGATGTGGATTAATAAAATGCCTCATTTTGCATATAGAGGGTTTCCATATATGCCTCCAAGTTTCATAAAATATATTTGCACCATTGGATATAACAATGATATCACCAAATATTCTAGCACGATGTTAATGTTTCACTTTGCCATGGTAGAGCACCTTCCATTGGTGTAAGGCTTTATAACACCAAATTCCATGTTTAACACCCATGGTCTTAGTGTCGGCTAAGTGTATAGTTTCCCCAAAAGTCAAATGGACATTGGAAGTAACTAATGGACCCTAAGTAGGATTACCTAATGGAAGTTGCTTAGTGTAGGTAAGGGTATGAGACTTTACCTATGCATTGCACAAGTGGCTCTTCAAGGGAGTTCTAGGAAGGTGTTATATGTGTATATGTTTATGTTTATGTTCCTTATGAATGACATTTTAGTCTTGTCTTCCTGTTATCATAATATGCTGGTATGAGTCCTATTGAGTCTATATTATGAAGTCTTCCCTTATTTGTGTAATATTAGTCTTGTTGACTAAATTATGAAGTTCATAATCTGTATGTACAAAGTCGGCTATATTTTCTATGTTGTTGTATTAATTTAATGATATACTTGTGGTCTCTTTGTGATTTTACTTATTATGAGTGAGGTTGTGGGACGTCAAATGTTCATTGCACTAGTAGGCTTCGATTGGGATTATTAGTAAGGTCTTTGTGATGTCTATGTGATATGAAATTCAAGTTTGTTTACTAGGGCCTATTATAATGTTATTAGTAGTGTTGAATTGCATGTGGCCTTGAAATGAGTCTTATATGTGGTTTATGGATCATGTTGGTTCATATGTGAAGTCGGTTTCTTAAGATATGCTATGTTGTTATGAATGTCTATGTTAAAGTAAATGAAGATCATGTGAATGTTCACCTTGGTGTCCTTAAGGTAATGCTTGAGAGTGGTTAGCGTAATGGGATATTATCTATACATCGCACCAAGATCACTACCGGGTCACATAGGGAAGTAAGGGAATTAGAGTAAAAGGAGTTCATTGTAAAGATAAAAAAAAAAGATGTTACTGTAAGGTGATTCAAAATGTGCTTCAAATGTAATGTGTGATTTTATGGGATATTGTGACTATTTTATATGCCTAAATGAAGTATGTGAATTGTATTATGCTTATGCAATAAAAGTTTATGAAGTTATCACAAGAAGGCATGATCCATGGTTTTCAAAGTAAAACGCACCTTTTAAATGCATGTTTTTGCAGGTAGCTATACTTTTGTGCATTTTTGTAATAACAACATTCTTCTTTATATTTTACACAAAGTGTAGGTTATGGATGCTTAAATTATCTTTCTAAGGTTAAGGGCTTTATATGTGTTTCCTAAGCACAAAGAAATGAATCCTTAAGATTCAAGGATGTCCTATGTCGATTTTATGTTAAAGTCATGTAATAGTTTAGTTATGTATTTTGTTATAAGGGTCGTGTCCCTAATGTACTCTAATGATGTTTAGTCTAAGATGGCAAATATACATAGAGTCTAACTATGTAATTATAATATTTTACATCGAATGTAAGTGATGTTTCTAGCATATGATGTGCTATGAATTCTGCTAAATTTACCAATAATAATGCAACGAATGTGTAACAATCATAAAGTCTATAGCCTAAAATAGATCCTATCATGAGAGTCTAAGAGTTGTAACTTTTTTTATAAGTCAATTATAATGTAAGTAAGTCAATAAGGAAGTTTTAAAATAAAAACGTCAAAGAATGTCCATGACGTCAAGAAACTTGTTCAACAGGTGCTAGTGTGCCTTAGCCTATTTGACTAACTTTTAAGAGTCAGAAAATGATGAAATTAGGTTGTAAGGTATATAACGCGTATTTAATTTATTTTTAAGTAAAAATTTTTGTGTACGAATCCCCAAGGACCAACCAAGGGCCATTGAGGAGGACCTTTGCAATATGGCAAAAAGCTGCCAAAAGGTAGTGTCCGTGAACGAGTTGCTGGCAACGAATCATGGTCAAATCGGTGGGGAATCGATTGACACCATCGATGGTTTCATAGAAAAATGGACGTACATCAAGGAGGCTATACTTCCCATCGACTGACCTACAACCCGTCAGTCGGGGTCTCCTAGGTCAGGCCTCTGCGTTGCTACCTTATTTTATTCAATCATTTGATTAGTTAGTTTAATTATGATATTAATTGGGTATTATGGGGTGGTTAATTAATCTATTTAAACTACCTATATAAACAACCGTAAGCCTAAGACCTCACTTAACTCTCATAATTTCCCACAGAAAATGTTGCTCTTCCTTCTTTCCTCATTTCCCTCCCAAAGAATCCCCACTGAAGACAAAGCAAAAGAGGGTTCTAGGGATCTAAAGGATAAAGTTTTCTCCATCAAATATCAGTTATTGAGGTATGGGATTCATTTCACTTTTGTGATCTCTTTCCCCAAAGGGTTCCTCCAAATTGATTTCAAAAGTACGAAATTCAAATGGGTTTACTTCCAATACGAAATTTATCTTGTGAATTGCATTGTTTATGTTACCTTTTGGTTATTATCGGTAGATTAACATTTGTTATGATTCAAATACACTAATTTTTGATGAATTGACCTAGTTTGTGGAAGATGATCTTTTCCCCATAACCCTAGGTTATGATCTTGAATTGAATTGTCTAGTATTGATACAACTAGCTTGCTTATTGTGTGAAGTACTATTTTATGTTGTTAGTATGTTAAATTATGAGTAGATTGTGATTTACTGTAATCCAATTATGCTAGTTCTTGAGTTATTAACCTAGGTTGTAAAGTAGATCATGAATTTGACCTAAGTCTCTTCTCCTAGGTTATGAACTAGTGACGAATAGTTGTGTAGTGATTCCATTGAATTTCTTATTATGTTGTTTAATATTGTGTTAAGTATTAAAACAATTTTTGTGTTTAATTGAGGATGGTTGATGCTAAGACAATGATGATGGCTTGCGAAGGAGATCGAGGTAAATCTTGTGATCTCAATTTTTTACTTCAATTGTGATTACTTGTGAATAAATGATGATGTTTTATTGAAGTGTACCTTATATTAAAGTTTATATGGTTGGTATGATATTGAACTGGAATGTCTTGACTATGGTTTGCGAGATGTTGGCTAAGATGTAAATGTTGTAAGGATGGTAATAACTTCCCAATGTGCCTTATTATAATGTTATATGTAAATGTGCTAACCTCATATGTATGAATTGTAATCAAAGGAAAATACTCATGAATTTCTTATTGAGTTATGATGATGATGAATATATAAGGGATAGACCCTATGCCCTAAACAAAGCTATGATCACTAATAAAGGCTTAAAGACATTTCAAAAAGGGATTACAGCTTAGCACCAAGTGAACTAGAGTGAGGAGTGTCCATTTAAACATAAGGATGGTAGGATCACTAATGTGCTAATGATATTGGAGACTATAATGCATGTAGCGTAAAGAGGGTCCCAAATACATCTCCTAAATCTTGAACATTGTTGCCCTCATAGGAATACATGCTAGTGGATACACATAGATGCTACATTTATGTTGTGGTACTACCTTGGCAAGTAGTCCGCCTACTTTTTGAGTAAGGCTCCATGACACCGGATTCTATGTTACCTCATGTGGTCTATGTTAGTTAAGACAAAATGTTCCAAAAATGTAAAATAAAGTAATGAATTAACTCTAACTAGGATGACCTAAGGGGTTTAACTTAGTCTAGGTAGTGGTATGGGACTCTATCTATACATTGCACTAATTAAACTTGAGGGAAGTCTTAGGAGGATGTTCTTATGTATGTATATGCTTATAAATATAAGTGTTATGAATATGATTATCTTATATGTTTATGATACCAAATAATATTTATCTGACATACGAATATGTGGTTGGTCTCTATTGCTAAAGTATGATGATATGTACTCTTAATGATATAGTATGTGTAGTTTGATATTCTCTATGGCTCTTGTTTGGTTTACTTGTGTCATTGCACAAGTGACTTAATTAGGGTTCATGAATAATGTTCTTGCCTTGGTTATGATGTTATGAACATTTATCCTTGTTTTTTTATGTTATAACTTGATGATAAAGTTATATTGATCATGTCCTCAAGCATATGGGTATGCATGATTTAGTTTACTAGAAATAGTATGGCTTGTTTTGTGATGAACACGGTCCTAATTTAATGAATATGTATAAATGACTTGTATTGGTTCGTGAATGTGCATAATGCTTTTAAAAGTAAATTAGCATGCTTTAATGAAATGTCACTTTTTAGCATGTTTTTTTATGTTGTATGTGCATATGGTATCATACTTATTACAAGTGATGTGCTAACCCCATTTCTGCCATTTTACTCAACATTTTAGGTTTCGGTTGTTGAAGGGCTTGTGAAGACTTTGAAGGAAGAATTGGATTCTAATTCTCCATATTGGGTAGGTCCTCCCCGCATCGAGGACAATGCCACTTTCTAGCTTTGAATATTGATTAGTCTTAAAGACACTACGTTCATTTCCTTTCATTTGAGTACTAAAGATTGTATAGCCTATATGTGGCTTTTAGTGTACTGATTTACGGGCTATTCCCAATTGTTATACTCTTTTTTAGATGGTTATGAGATGACAAATCCCTTTTATGACTATGTTTTATCTTATATATATGTGCAATAAAAGTACAAGACTATATAATTTTCATATACGAAGGGCTTATGTATATTCGATATGAATATATACTATGTGTATGCGAGAGATGTATGTAAACATCATGATAGATGTAGAAAAGATTTCAATTTTACACATTTGTAACCTATGAATGTAATGATGCAAGCTACGAGGCTTGTGCTTCTCCTCTTCGAGGATGACGACGCCGGGTATGTCTAGGGGGTGCTCCTCGGATGTGCCAAACTTGGTATCAGAGCATGATGTTTAATATATATAGAAACAATGTCTCATTAAACCACTTCTATGTAGATTATTATTCATAACAATGAACTGCGCCACACTTATGAGTGATAGACGACGTGACTCTTAGAAACTCTCATCTTCTTATATTTGTATGTCGTGCCGCTAGAGTACTATTATGTACTTTCGACAAAACCTTGTAAGGTGGTTTTAGTTATGAATACTTGAAGATCAGATGCTAGACTGTCCGAAGAAAAAAAGGCTTATGTGAGAGCTAATGACAACCAAGCGCCTCCACTTGAAGAAGTTGCTATAGCTGACAAGTTTCGGTTGCACCTCCATTAACGGACAATGGAGATATAAGGGAAGCTTTTCTCACTTTGACACAAGACATGACCTCTCAAGTTAATGTTGCCAGTTCTGAAGTTCAAGCTATGACGACCCAAATGAATAAGGAGGTTGGACATCCAGTTCTTCAAAGCCATGGCCTCGCATTTCAGAGAATGATAGAATGAATCCACCTATGTTATTTGGGTCGAGGTCATTTGAGGACCCTCAAAAATTCCTCGATGAGGCCTACTAGATTCTCTATGCTATGAGTTTGATCTCTGTTGAGAAGGATGAGTTAGCGGCCTAGCAACTCAAAGATTTGCTCAAACTTGGTATGTGTAATGGAGGTGGTCCAGTGACTTGGGAGATCTTTATGAAGACATTCCTCGATATGTTCTTTCCAAGTGAGATGAGGGAAGCTAAAGTTTAAGAATTCATCAACCGTCGTCAAGGACTTATCAGTGTACTTGACTAGTCATTGAAATTCACTAAATTGTCCAAGTATGATCCATCATTGGTTTCAAACCCTAGGCATAAGATAAGTCATATTCTTATGGTAGTGTTCGATGACTTGGAGGAAGAATTCGTTCGTCTATGCTACATGATAATATGAATATCTCTAGTGTCATGGTTCATGCTCAACAAGTGAAAGAAATGAGGAGAAGGAGAAAGAGTAAAAGGCTAAGAAGGTCAAGTCTTATGAATGTTGTTTTTCTAAGGGTAGGCTTGACATTCAACATAAGCCTCGTTTCAAGAAGAGGTTTTCTAATCAATTTCCTACCACATTTCCCAATGCTCGTGATCATAGGGTGTCGAACCCTACGTCTCAAACGGGATAAAGTACTAGCTCACCAAACAAGAAGCCAAATCGGGGAAAGTGTGGCAATAAGCATTATGGTGATTGCCTTTTTGGGACGGACAATTGCTTTGGGTGTGGCAAGAGTGTCCACAAGGTTAGGATTACCCAAATTTGAAGGGGGAAAGAAAGAGGTAGTTGTCAAGCTTAAGCTACTATTTCTAATGTGGATCCTCTAAAGAAGAATCACTTTTATGCACTTTACTCTAGGGTGAACAATAGGGTTCTCCTGATGTGGTGATTGGTATGTTACAAGTCATATCTATTGGTGTATATGATTTTATTGATCCAGATGCTACATTATATTTTATTACTACCTTGATACCTAGAAAGTTTGATATTTTTCCTTACATTCTGAATGATCATTTCATGGTAACTACCCCAATAGGTGAATCGGTGGTTGCAAAGAGGGTATATAGAAATTGTCTTATAATGTTGCCCATTAGAGATACTTATGTTGAATTAGTAGAGCTTGATATAGTCAATTGTGATATCATCTTGCGGACTGTTTTCGTTCCATTTATTTTAGAACTATGATTGTCAAGTTTAATTTTTCAAATGAACCCATTTTACAGTGAAAGGGGGGAAATTCTATTCCTAGAGGTTGTATTATCTCTTGTCTTAAAGCTTTTAAAATGATCTCAAAAGGGTGTCGATATCACAATGTAAGAGTCAAATATTTAGACTACGAACATCCTCCCATTGGTTCAGTCCCCGAAGTAAGGGAATTTCCCAAGGTCTTTCCAAATGATCTTCCGGTAATCCCTACCTAACTGGAAATTGATTTTGGTATTTACTAGCTACTGAATACAAGAGATACGCTTCATTAGACCTAGTATTTCTCTATGGGGTGGTGCGCTATTATTTGTGGAAATGAAGGATGGGTCCTTTAGAATGTGCATTGATTATCACAACTTAATAAAGTCACTGTTTAGAACAAGAATTCTCTCCCTCAGATTGACAAACTTTTTTATGAACTACAAGAGCAAGCTACTTTTCTATGATTGACTTGAGATCAGGGTATCACCAATTTAGAGAGAGAGGTGAAGATATAGCAAAAACCGCTTTATGAATTAGATATGTTCACTATGAGTTCTTAGTAATATCCTTTTGTATCACTAACGCCCCCGCACCATTTATGGATCTCCTGAATAGGGTGTTTCAGAGTTACCTAGATTCATTTGTCATTGTTTTCATTGACGATATCTTGGTATATTGACAAAATGAGGGTGAACGGATGAACAATTTAAGGGTGGTGTTACAAGTGCTTAAGGAGCAATAATTATTTGCGAAGTATAGCACATGTGTGTTTAGGTTAAGGTCGGTGGCGTTTCTTGCTCATATCATCTTTAGTGTGGGGTACGAGGTTTATCCAAGAAAGACCGAGGTGGTAAAAAATTGGCCTAGGCCATTGACTCGAATAGACATTAGGGGTTTCTTGGGTCTAGCGGGCTATTATAGGAGGTTTGTGGACGGTTTTGTGTCTATTGAATCTCCCTTCACAACTTTGACCCAAAAGAGTATAAAAATTGTATGATCGGAGGCATGTGAAAGAAGCTTCCAAATCTTGAAAGATAGACTTACTTCAGCTCTTGTGTGGACTTTACCGGAGGGTACCAAGGGTTTCGTTGTGTATTGTGATGCATCTCAAACATCATTGGGGTAAGTGCTTATGCAACGTCGGAAAGTGGTAGCCAATGCCTCTAGATAACTTAAGGTACATGAGAAGAACTATCCAACTCTTGATCTTAAGTTAGCGGCCGTAGTATTTTCCTTGAAAATATGGAGGCATTGTTTGTATATTGTTCATGTTGATATGTATACCGACCAAGAGAGTCTTCAATATGTGTTTACTCAAAAAGAATTGAATATACGACAAAGAAGGTGGTTGGAATTATTGAAAGATCACGACATGAGTGTACTTTAACACCCGGCAAGGCCAATGTGGTTGCAGATGTTCAAAGTCTGTCACACCCGGAGCGGATTCCCCATATGTGACAGGCGGCGGCGTCCTCTCAAAGAACTCAGACAAGCCCTTAGCATTTGTCATAACATGTGATCAGTAGAAATTGCGGAACATTAGAACTTTTATATTTTATTTGAAGTAAACTTAGACTTCATACTTATCTTTCATATATAATACGATATTCTAAGAATTCTGTCTCACATATATAAAATCAACTAAGAGTACAAATCTGGACTTCGCCAATAAATAGTCAATATGCCATATAGGCCTTAATACAAAAGAATCCAAGAAACTTTATGGAAATAGGATATTCCTAGTATCTACTAAAATCTTCATAAGCTGGAAAAATAAATGATAGCGTCCCGAAACTGAGGACCTACGAAGACTTGGAGAAAGACTTCCAAGCTTCTTCAAATCGACCTCCTTAACTCCAATGGACGGAACTTATAGTTGTAGTTATATAATGTAATGAGGTTAGTATGTCACATGTACAAATATGGGTATATACACATAACACATAAGGACATACATGAAATCATTTATCATTTCATTAGAAAACATTCTAAGACATGTGAACATCTTCAATGCACTTATAATAGAACATATACAAGTTCAAGTATTTCATCAACATAAAGCATGATAATGTTAATGACATATTATTATAAAATCATGTGAACTTTTCATATTCAATAGATCATATAATATAACATACAAAACACTTACTAATGATCGCATCCTCAACCTACAAGTGCAATGGTCATGTGAAGCCCCATAACCCAACACAACCAAGCAGATAAGATAGGAGACCATAGGTAAAGCTATGCTTCATATAACTTGTAACATAATTAGTCATCACTTCATCTATCAATATAACCCAATAACATATTCATAATAATGAATAGCATCATATAAGTTTAACATCATGTATCATGAACATATACCTTTCATGTTATCATATTACATAAGAAAAATCTTCTACAAATTCCGTTATAGTAAACTTGTGCAATGTCTAGGTAGAGTCACATACCACTACCTCTACTAACCAGATTCCTCAACTCACCCTAGTCAACATTAATTTACTTTTCTTTAATTTAACATGAGTGAACATACGCGTTAACCGACATTCAAGGATTTACAAAAAAAGTCGATTTCATGATCATGCATTACTTTCTCAATTAATATGAATGTCTAACCTTAAGGACCAAAGAGATGAGGGTAGCAGGACTTCATGTCGGCTTCAACCTCCCATGTTGCACTCTCAATAAGATGATTCCTCCGTAGAACATTTACAGAGGCAACCTCCTTGCTTCTCAACTTCTTGACTTGGCGATCTAGGATCTTAACCAGAACTTCTTCATAGAAGAAGTTCTCATCAACCCCTAAAACTTTAATAGGTAGAATAGACACTGGGTCACCTATACATTTTTTATGTTTAGACACATGAAACACCAGATGGACTAACACTAATTCACTAGGTAGTTTCAACTCATAGGAAAACTTTCCAGTTCATTGCACAACCTCATAGGGACAAACATACCGGTGACTTAACTTCCCCTTGTTACCAAACCTCATCACCCCTTTCATAGGTGAAATGTTCAAGTAGACATGATCACCTATTTCAAATTCAAGATCTCTTCTGATATTATCGGCATAAGACTTTTGCCGACTATAGGCTATCTTCAATCTATCTTTTATGATTCGAACCTTCTCTATGTATTCATTGATAATCTCTGGACCAAGGATTGAGGACTCAGAAACCTTAAACCATCCAACCGGAGATTTCACCCTCTATCATAAAGAGTTTCAAAAGGTTCCATGGAAATGCTAGAATGATAGCTGTTGTCGTAAGAGAAGTCGATCAAAGGTATGTGATCATCCCAACTTCCCTTGAAATTAATGTCATAGGCTCTTAACATGTCCTTATGGATCTAAATGGTACGTTCCGCTTGTCCATCTGTCAGAGGATGGATAGCAGTATTGAGTTTCACTTGAGTATCTAAAGCCTTTTTAAAAGCATTCCAATAACGAGAAGTGAATTAGGCACCTCTATCAAAATGATGTAAAAAGAAATCCCATGATGACTCACAATCTCATTAATGCAGATCCTTGCATAGTATTCAGTCGTGTAAGTGGACTTAACAGGAATAAATGGGCATATTTGGTCAACCTATGCAAAATAACCTATATAGAGTCATTTTTCTTTTGGGTTCGAGAAAACCCAAAAACAAAGTCAAAATTTATGGATTCCCACTTAAATGTATGAACATCCATGATTCGGGTTAACCTACCAAATTTGAGATTCTATGCGTTAACTTATTGGCAGATTAGACACTTAGCAACAAACATTGCGATGTAACTGTTTAAACCATCCCACTGATAGACCTTTCTAAGGTCATGATACATTTTGGTGGCAGCTGGATGTCTAGAATAGCGAGAACCATGGGCTTCTTCCAGAATCTGTTTTCTCAAATCCTCAACATTGGTTAAACATAATCTCCCTTGCTACCTAAGAACACAATCTCCCCAATCGGAGAATGACTCATTGAGCTTACTAAGTATCGATTCCTTCAACTCCATAAATAGAGGATCAATGTGTTGCTTATATTTCACATGCACCACTAATGATGAGTCGAGTTATTATTGACCATGAAACCACCAGTTGGAGAATCTTCTAACCGCACACTTTAGATAGCAAACCTATGAACATCTTTCAGAAGTTCTTTCTTCTCCACTTCCACATGAGACACACTATCCATAGTCATTCGACTCAAAGCATACACAACCACATTTGCTTTTCCAAGGTGATAAAGTACACTCATGTTGTAATCTTTCAACAATTCCAACCATCTTCTATGTTGGAGGTTCAACTTCTTTTGTGTAAATACATATTTAAGACTTTTATGGTCAGTAAACACATCAACAGGCAAACCATATAAATAATATTTGCATATTTTATAGGCAATGACTAGATCAACTAACTCAAGATCATGAGTTGGGTAATTCTTCTCATGAAATTTAAGTTTCCTAGAAGCATAAGCAATAACCTTTCCATGTTGCATGAGGACATATCCCAAGACCACTCGTGAACTATTACAATACCCTACAAAGAATTCATTACCCTACGGTAAGGTAAAAACATGAGCGGAGGTAAGATTATCTTTCAACTGTTGAAAACCTTTCCCACAAGTTTCCCACCACTCAAACTTTACCTTCTTTTGGGTCAAAGCTGCCAAAGGAGAAGCAATGGATGAAAATCTATCAAAAAATCTTCTATAGTAGCCGGCTAGACCGATGAAACTCCTTATCTCTGTGGGAGTAAAAGGTCTAGGCTAATTTTTGACCGCATCCGTCTTATTCTGATCAACCTCTACACTATCACCATAGATAATATGGCCAAGAAAAGCAACCGACCTTAACAAAAATTCACACTAGCTAAATTTGTCAAAAAGTTTGTGTTCTTTGAGGACTTGCAAAGCCAGCCTCAAGTGACTCGCATGCTCTTCTTCATTCTTGGAGTATATCAAAATATCATCAATGAACAAAATAGAGATTGAGTCAAAGTAATCTCGTAACACTCTATTCATTAGGTCCATGAACTCCGTCGGGGCATTCGTTAACCAAAAAGAGATAAGTAGGAATTCATGGTGACCATATGTAGTTCAGAAGCTGTTTCGGGAACATCTTCTCCTCTCACCCTAAGTTGGTTTTATCGCGACCTCACGTCAATCTTGGAAAAGTAACTAGCACGTTGGAGTTGATAAAATATATCATCAATCCTAGGGAGATGATAGTTTTTCTTTATGGACACCTTATTTAGTTGGCGATAATCAATGCACATTCTAAGGGACCCTTCCTTCTTCGTAACAAACAAGACTGGAGCACCCCATGGAAAATACAAGTTCGAATGTAACCCTTGTCTAGTAAATCTTTGAGTTGGAGCTTTAAATATTTCAATTCATCTGGAGCCATCCTATATGAATTAATTGAAATTGGATTCGTATCCGGTAGAAAGTCAATGCAAAAGACAATTTCCCATTCGGGAGGCACTCACGAAAGGTCATTAGGAAGAACCTCAGGGAATTCTCTCACTACAGGGACTGACTCAATAGAAAGAGTTTCACATACTTGGTCCTTAACTCTCATCACATGATATAGACAACCCTTGGATATCATCTTACAAGCCTTCAAACAAGAAATGATTTGACCCCTTGGCATAGAATTTCCCCCTTTCAACTTTAGAATTGGTTTACTAGGGAATTGAAATTTCACTACCCTTGTTCTACAACCTATGGAAGCAAAACAATCATGAAGTCAATCCATACCCAAGATGTTATCAAAATCAAACATGTCAAGTTCTACTAAATCAGCAAGAGTAACTCCATTATGAAGCATCAATGTACATTTCTTATAGACTCTTTTTGCAACTTCAGAGAAACCTTTGGGTTAAAAATCGAGATGGGTTCAATCAAAACATCGGGAAGTACATCAAACTTCCTAGCTACCAAAGGTGTAACAAAATAAAGAGTATCACCTGGGTAAAGCAAAGCATAGACATTAACAGAGAAAACTTCTAACATACACTTCACGACGTCGCGAGAGATTTCTTGTTCAACCCTAGCGTTGAGTGCATAGAAACGTTTCCTTTTTGGAGATTCAAAACTAGGAACGCTTGGTTGATCTTGGCTATTTACCTTACCTTTAATTCTCACATTAGGACAATCTTTCGCCATATGTCCACCTTTTCCACAAACATAGAAACTATTAATCCCAACAAGACATTTGCCCACAGGTTCTTACAACACTTACCACAAGTTGTTCTCTCTTTTGGTGGAACAACATTTCTCATCTTTTGTAGTTTAGGATTGAACCTTTATCATTGCAATTCTTGGATAAATTAGAAAGAACCTGAATTGAAAATCTCTCCTTAAATTTAGGCTTCTCTTTAACATCAAGCCTACTCTTAGAGGAACAATTTTCAAACGACTTTGCCCTCTTGGCTTCCCTAGTCCTCTTCCTTAGACTACTTTCCTCAACCCTTTTAGCATGAAACATCAACCTAGAAAGATCCATATTGTCATGAAGCATTGATACATGACATTCTTCTTCAAGCTCTTCGGACACACCCGTTACCAAATGGTTTATTTCATCCCTAACATTAGAAACCAAAGAAGAAGTATATTTGGACAGCTTAATGAATTTCAATGAGTATTTCTCAACACTCATACCTCCTTGATTAAAGTTGATGAAATCCTCTACCTTAGCTTCTCTTTGTTTCGTTGGAGAATATGTCAAGAAAGGCCTTTTGAAGATCTCCCAAGTAACGGGAAAACCTCCTAAAGCCCTACTATCCTTCAACATATTGTACCATTTCTGAGCCACGTCCTTAAGTTGATATGCAACAAGTTCAGCCTTCTCAGTAGTACCGGCCACCATAGAAAACAAGATCTTGTAGACCTCATCAAGGAAATCTTGGCAGTCTTTATCAACATTTGATCCAAAGTAAATGGGAGGATCCAAGAAAAGAGAATTTTTTTAGTCATCACATAGGCTCTCAGCCATATTGTGGCGCGCATCACAACCATGATGAAGACACAAGTTAATGTGGTTTAGTGAGACATTGATCCTAAATATTAAACTACACGCTCTAATACCAAGCTTGTCACACCCGGAGCGCATACCCCAGATGAGACTTGTATCATCGTACTCTTAAAGGACTCAAACAAGCCTTTAGCATTTTTCATAACATGTGATCAGTAAAAAATGCGAAAAATTACAAGTTTTATATTCTATTTGAAGTATACTTAGACTTCATACTTATCTTTCATAAACAATACGATATTCTAAGAAATCTGTCTCACTTATATAAAAACATCTAAAAGTACAAATCTGGACTTAGCCAATAAATAGTCAATATGCCATATAGGCCTCAATACAAAAGTATCCAAGAAACATGATGGAAATAGTATAATACTAATATCTACTAAAGTCATCATAAGCTGGAAAAAATAAATGATAGCGTCACGAACATGAGGACCTACCAAGACTATGAGAAAGAGATCCAAGCTTCTTCTAAACGACCTCCTTAACTTAAATGGTCGGAACCTACAGTTGTAGTAATTTAATGTAATGGGGTTAGTACTCCACATGTAGTAAGTATGGGTATTTGAACATAACACGTAAGGACATGCTTGAAAATGTATAATTTATCATTTCATTGGAAAACATCCTAAGTCATGTCAACGCATTTAGTGCATAGACCATAGAAGATATACAAGTCAAAGATTCCATCAACATAAAGCATGATCATAATTAAAGAAATATTATTATAGAATCATGTTAACTTTTCATATTCCATAGATCATTTAACATAATATACAAAACACTTACTAATTATCCCATCCTCATCCTATAAGCGCAATGTTCATTGGAAGCCTCATGACCCCCACACAACCAAGTAGATAAGATAGGAGACCAAAGGTAAAGCTTTGCTTCATATAACTTGTAACATAATTAGTCATCACTTCATAGAGCAATATAACCCACTAACATGTTCATCATAATGACCAGCCTCATATATGTGTAACATCATGTATCATGAACATATACCTTTCATGTTATCATATTATATAACAATAATCTCTCAAGACTTCCATTAGAGTCAACTTGTGCAATGTCTAGGTAGAGTCTCACACCCCTACATCTACTAAGTAGACTCCTCAAGTCACCCTAGTCAATGTACATTTAGTTGTCTTTCATTTTACATGAGGGAACATATGCCTTAACTGACATAGACCAAGTGAGATAAACATGGAATCCGGTGTTATAAAACCCGACACTGAAAAAGGAGGTCTATCGGCCAAAGTAGAACCTAACATGACGTAGCTATCTAGGTGGATCGACTAGTTAGTATCCTATGGTGGCAACATAGTTCAAGAACTACGAGATGTATTATATATCCATAGTTCTATATTACATGGAAGACTCAATCTCATGAGAGTCATTATGAACCTACCTTCCAACTATGGAAGGGACACCTCTCACACCTCTCTTACATATGTGAGATTAACATAACATAATCACCTTGTGTAAAGCATACAAGAGAATATCGTAACTTGCATTGTTCATGTTCTTATCATGATCTCACTATTAACATTTTAATATCCCAACATATACACATAGAATCATCATGCATACTACATTAGAATATTTTCATCATTCGTAGACTAACATAAACATCATAGAGTAATCACATTCTTAGAAGACTTACCTCTTACTTTGAAGTACCTTATTTAAGAAATTACATTCAACTTACAACATTCATAACCATAGCATAGTAAATACTCAATAGCATAATAAAGAAAAGATCATCAAATAATATACAAGACCAATTCGTAATGTAGAATAAGGGAAGGCGTAATTTAAGAGTTCGTTCTTGTCTTAGTTGCAATTCCTAAGTTTACATGTCATCAAGTAGTAGAAACAACCATATGAAACCATCAATTTGATAAGAACATGTATCACACAGAATTAAAACATAACTAACCTCGTACACATCCATTCGTGTGATATTGACCACAGATCTTGGGTTAGGAAGAAAATCTATTTCGTAGAGTAAAAACCCTAGTATAAAAAGTTCCTGAAAACTTATCTTTGAAAGGTCATCTTGGAGAAATAATACCAAGAGTGAAAAGCACATACCTTTGGATGAAGAATCCACGAAAATTGAATGAAAATCTTGAGGTCTTCGTCTTCTTCCTTATCTCTTCTTGTTCTTCAATGGTGTTTTGACAAGAGAGATTTCTTTAAAGAAATTAAAGAAATTCGTTTGATATGATTTGGGATGTGTAAAAGTTTTCTAAAACTAACCTTATATCAATATATAGTAGTCCTATGAATTACCCAAAATACCCTCCACTTAATGGGTCTTTTCAATAAATTAAATTACCAATAATACAACTTCAATGATTAGGGGAAGTAGTTGCGCGTCACGGTGCAAAATCTCGTGATTTTTATTGAATTTTGAGTTGAGGCAGTGAGGTGAATAGAAAGAGTTGCGTAGCAAGGTTGAATCTCAAATCTTGAGGAATAAAACCTCGTGTTCACCTAGCGTCGCGCACCACACCTCCATTTCTTGTTTGCTTGCAGGCTGCCAAGAAGCCTGCCCTTGCATGTTTAGGGTGGTCCTTGGGGTGTCTTTACAAGAAAATTGGAACCTTTCTACTACTTTATACCTATCCAAAATCACTTTAAAAGTTTTGGACTTCTTTTCACAATTTAAAACCTTCACCAAACATAGGGACATCAACTAGTTCGAATTAGCTAGTTTTTGGACGTCAAGATCTTTCTTAGTCGTTTTGGGTCAAACCTTTTCCAGATGAGTTTATTACATTAATATAGGTTAGGAAACATCAATTTAAGAATTATTTAATATATTAATCTCTAGTCTGGGTCATGACATTTCTGGATTGTAACAAAGTCATACGACCTTGGGTAGTGTATCTCTTGTAGGAGAAGCCAAGAAAGACGTTGTAAAAGATTTTAACATGTTTTACCTTTTGGGTTTTAGATTGCAAGATTACCTTATTGGTGGTTTTAGGGTCCACCATAACTCCAAATTGTCTTTGGTTGTTGATGTGAAGTCCAAACTACACCTTGATCAACCATTGATGGAATTGAATGAGGTGGTTTTTTTGAGCTTAGTGAGTCATTCTCCTTGGGGAGGATGGTCTCTGGAGGTAACAAGGAAGGTTGTGTGTTCCCAATATAGATGAATTGATGAACCAAATTCTAGATAAATCTCATGGGTATCGTTCCTCCATTCATCAAGATTCTACAAAGATGTATCATGACCTTAGAGATTTTTTTTGTGGGAAGGCTTTAACAAGGACATATCAGAATTTGTTGCAAAGTGTAAATATGCCAACAAGTGAAAGCCAAAGACCAAAACAGGGGTGGTTTACTTCAAGAAATCCAAGTTCCTTCTTGAAAGTGGGAAGACATTAATATGGATTTTGTGGTAGGGTGGCGTTGACACTATGAAATATGAATCGATATAGGTTGTTATGGAAAGGTTGACCAAATTCACTAATTTATTAATGTAAAGTCCACATACTCGGCGAACGATTATGCAAGGATCTTAATAGATGAGACTGTGTGTCGCCATGGTATTCTGTTATCCATCATATCGAATAGGGGTGCACAATTCACATCTAGGTTTTGGAGGTCATTCAAAAAAGGATTGGGAAACAAGGTGAAATTAAGCACCGGTTTTAATGCTCAAACGGATGGTCAAGCGGAGTGTAGTATTCAAGCCCTTGAAAATATGCTTAGAGCATGTATAATTGATTTCAATGGAAATTGGGATAAGCAGTTGCCTTTTGTTGAGTTTTCTTACAACAATAGTTACCATTCATCTATATTTATTGCTCCTTATGTAGCCTTCTATGGTAGGATATGTAGATCTCCAATTGGATGGTTCGAAATAGGTGAGTCTTCAATTTTGGCTACCAATTTGATTTATAAGACTTTGGAGAAGGTTCATATTATAAGGAACATCTTGAAAATAGCCTATAGCCGGAAAAATTCTTATGCCGACCGTAGGAGAAGATTAGCCTATGAAATGATTGGTAAGATTTGGAAAAATGGAAGTTGACTCCTAATTATATGGGTCCCTATGAAATTTTGAAAAAGATTTGCAAGTTTTCATATGCATTGAAGTTACCTAGTTAATCGACTTAAGTTTAGCCGGTTTTCAACATTTTTATGCTTAAGAAGTGTATCAGTGATCCCAAGTCCATTCTTCCTATTGAAGGTTTAGGTGTTCAAGAGAACCTCTTTTATGAGGAGTTTCCTATTTAAATCCTTGATAGACAAATAGGTGACTTCCGTAAAGGTGTTATGTAAGGATCACCTGGTTGAGGGTGCAGTACGGGAGGTTGAGGCCGACATGAAGTCTCGTTACCATGATCTATTTGATAACTATGTTTAGTTATTCCTATTTGTAGTTAAAATAATGAGTTTATTTTATATTACCTTGATTTTTTGTAATGTTTTGCAAAAAGGTGCATGTTAAAGTTATATTAAATTGAACTTCAGGCCTTAATATGAAAATGTTGCTTTTTACTTGTTTCGAATTTATGAAGCGTATTTTAGTACATTGTGCCTGATGAATTGTATTGATCAGGAAACAAATGATAACTGTTCTGAGATTAATGGTGTTTTGAGTTGCATAGTGTAAAATTTCAAGTGGTTTTATTGTTTTTTATTGTCACTCATGTTTTGATATGTGTTTTCGGTTGGGCTTCTAGTCTTGAGTCTATTCCTTCCTTTTAAAGATTTTATTATCATTCGGTGAGGAATGTACCTAAAGGTTGGATAATGTAAAACTCAAAAATTCTAAATCCTAATCTAGAGCCTAACATAAGAGTCTAAGAGTTGTAAAATTTTTTATAATTTAATTATACTGCATACAAGTCATTTGGGAAGTATTAGAATCAAAACGTCAAGGAACGTCCATGAAGTCTGGAAAATAGTTCAAGAGGTGCTAGTGTGGCTTAGCCTATTTGACATGGTTTTAAGAGTTGGAAAATGATTAAATTTGAGGTTAAGGTGTCTAACACATATTAGAGTTAGTTTATAGACAAAACGTCTGGGTACGACTACACAAGGACAAACAAATGGCCCTCGAGGAGGACCCTTGCAATTTGGCAAAAAGTTGTGAAAAGGCAGTGTCCATCAACGAGTTGCAGGCGAAGAATAGTGGATAAATCGACGGGGAGTCAATTTTCCTCATCGATGGTCACGTATAAAAATTCGTGAAACGGTCATTTTTACAACTCTCTAATAAAAACAACGGACGTACAATACGGAATCCACAATGCCCGCCAATCAGGCTCTCGTAGGTCAGGCCCATGCATTGCTGCCTTATTTTATTGAACTAATTTTATTAGTTAGTTTGGTTGAGAGGTTACCTAGGGATTTGGGGGTGGTTAATAAAGTTAGTTAATGTCCCTATAAAAGCTACCCTAAGCCTAAGACCACACTTAACTCCCATAATTTCCTAACACCAAATTGCTCTTCCTTCTCTCTTGTTTCACTCTCCCAAAGAAACCCCATCAAAGACAAGGGAAATGAGAGTTATAGGGCTTAAAGGATCAAGTTTTCTCAATGAAACTTCATCAATTAGTTGTGTATCGGATTTCTTTGACCTTTGGGGTCTCTTTGCCCAAAGGGTTCCTCAGAATTGATTACAAAAGTATGAAATTCAAGTGGGTTTATTTACAATATTAAATTGATCTTGTGATTTGCTTTGTTTATGATTCCTTTTCATATTATTAAAGTACACTACTTTTTGATGAATTTACCTAGTTTCTGGAATATGATCTTTTTCCCTTAACCGTAGGCTATGATCTTGAATTGAATTCTCTACTATTGATACATTTAGCTTGGTTATTGTGAGAGGTGATATTCTGTTTTTTTATTATGTAAAGTTATTAGATTGTGATATATTGTAATCCAATTATGCTAGTTTTTAAGTAATTAACCGAGTTTGTAAAGTAGGTCATGAATTTAATCTATGTCTCTAATCCTAGACTAGGAACTAGTGATGAATTATTGTGTAGTGATTCAATTGAATTTATTATTATGCTGGTTAATATTGTATTACAACCATTGTTGGTTTTAGTTGAGGATGGTTTATGATAATACCTTGATGATGACTTGTGAAGGAGATTGGGGTTAGTCTTGTGATCTCTATGCTTTACTATCATTACATGTGATTAAGTGATGATGTTGTTTTGAAGTTTACCTTATATTAATATTGATAGGGTTGGTATGATGTTGAATTTGAATGTCTTTACTATGGTTTTTGAGTTGTTTTCTACGATGTAAATGCTATAAGGATGATGATAACTTACCAAGAGCCTGATTATATTGGTAATATGTAAATGTGCTAACCTAACATGTAAGAATTGTAATGAAAGGGAAATACTCATGCAATCATTATTGAGCTATGATGATGAAAAATATATAAGGGATAGACCCTATTACCTAAACTAAGCTATGATCACTAATAAAGGCTTAGATATTTCAAAAGAGGGACTCTAGCTTAGCACAGAGTGAACCAGACTGAGGATTGTCCCTTCTCATATAGGGAATGTAGGATCACTAATGTACTCATAAGAATGGAGACTATAATGCATGTAGCATAAAGAGGGTCCCAACTACATCTAGTAGTTCTTGAACTATGTTTCCCCCCATAGGAATATAAGTAAAGGGTCTATGTATACTCGATATGAATATGTATTATGTGTATGCGAGCTCTATGTAAAACTCATGATATATATAAAAAAGTATTAAATTTTTTGCATTTTTAACCTATGAATGTAATGATGTAAGCTAATAGTCTAGTGCTAGTCCTTTTCGAGGGGGTGCTTACTCGATGTGACAGAATGATATCTATGATCTTGTATAAGACCTTCGATAGGTCAAGTAGGCAATGTTACTTCTAGGGGGTGCTCCCCGGTCGTGAAAAACGTGGTCTTAGATCAGAATATATAGAAATGGTTTTAGGGGCTAAAGTCTTAAATTTCAAGGTCTATTAGAGTCTTGTTACTCGGTGGTGAGTCGCGACACATCTATGAGCGAGAGGCTATAGGACGATAGAGTTTCCCTTCTTCACTATTCTCATGTTGTGTCATAGAACTTAAACCTATTAGATTTCTCTCTTACATTTTCTTATCATGTGGTCTTTTAGAGGTCATTTCTCATATGAGATGGTATCTATTTGCTTGATGGATAAAAAGGCGAGTTCTTATACTTATGTTGGTTTTATGGTTTGTGAGTGTGTCTCAAGGTGAATTTTTGCATGATTTGAATATGTCATACAATTTATGGTTATATATGTTGCATATAGGAAGATTTATATTATAATATGGGTATAACTAGTTAAAGAGTTATTATGGTCGAAATGATTGTCCTTTTTGATTAATGAGTTTCCATATAGTTACATATGATGATAGTCTAATGATATTGTGTAGGATTAAAATGCTTTGGAATAAATGTGTTAATTAGCTAAGGATGGATGTTGCCTTATATATGAGTGAAGCTTTAATGTTGGCCTTTTGTTTTTGTGTGAGATCCTTCATGGTTACCTTCTATGGATTGGAGTCTTTTGTAGATGTTTGATCCTAGAAGTGAAGGTAGTGTGATTTTCATGTAGTTTTATTATGTGGGTTGGAATGACCTAGAAGATTCCTTACCATCGTACTGAAAGAAAAGAAAGCGGCCTTATGGCTAAGTCTCCTCTATGTTTCCCCTAAGGTTTTCATGAATCTTGGTATACATGGTATGGTTAAGACCTTATATGGTTGGGTAGTATGACGTAACTTGATAGTTGTAGATGTCCTTTGGGTGTTAGGACTAGAGGAATGATGAAGATTAAGTTAGTAGACTCCTTGATGTGAGAGTAGTAGTGAGAACCCTCAATGATGTTAAATCTTATTGAGTGAAGTGTATGAAGGGTTGGTATTGACTTACCTTGACCTTGGTGTTTCAGGGAACGATGTGATTAGGCTTCCCCAAGTGGGAAATATTGTGCCTAGATGGTGAGATTTAGAATACCCTTGATGTTCCTATTCTGAGTTCCTTTGAACTTCTTTATGTTGGAAATCACATTAAGGTGATATTGATGGAAGTTTTTCTTAATCTTAGATCCCAAGAGTAGGGTGATGTGCTTAGTTATTAGAGTTTGTGAGCTAAAAATTCTCCTAAGGTTGACATAAGTTGCTCTTAAAGTTTTTACCCTAAGTGGGGGATGGTGAGGTGTGTAGTAAGGTTATACATATCTCTATCTTGATCTTCTATTTCTACTTGAGTTTTTAAAAAAAGAGTTCCTAGTAGCTTGTTCATGATAGGAATCTTGCATAAAAAAGTAAGTTGCATGTTCTCCCTATGTTTTGTATGTCTTGATTGACACTATGTTAAGCATGTGTTGAAGATTCTAATGTGAATGAAAATGATTTTGATCAAATTTATGTCTTCTCATGTTTATTGTTCATCATGCTATGTTAGTTGTGCATTTAACTTCATGAGATAAGGTAATAATCATGTATGAAGTCACTCTTAAAGTATGGTGTTTAGCCACATTATTAAAAACATGTATCCTTAAAATGAAAAATGATGAGTCTCTTGAAAATTATATGACTTTTATTGTTTGTAAAGCATGATTGTAGGCTCATTTTTGAAAAGTTAAGGCATGACTATCTAGTGTCTTTGTGTGTGTCTATAAATTATAAGAATTTTCCCTAAATGATGCATGTTTATGAAAGCAAGTGTTATGCTAAAAATTGAAACTATGTGAAATGTCTTCCTATTGTTGTCATGTGTGTGGTTTTATTTACCATTTTGACTTCATTAGGAAGAAAGTATGACCATGCTTTGGTTAAAAGTTGAGAATTTCTCATTTAAAATGAATTGGCTTTTGTGCATTGCTTGTGTATGAACTCATTAGTTTTGAAGGGAAGGACATTCTTCCTTAAATATAATGAAGCATGGAATGATTGAGTATGTCCTTAATTGTATTATGTATAAATGATAAAGATCTTTGTTGATCTACTTGACTCAAGTCTATGTGCATTGGAGTATGAGTGCTTATTTCTTCTCTAGTGTTGTTGAACATGCTTATGTGTAACTCAAAGACTGTTGCATAATGAGCTATTAAGGAATTAAGATTTAAAGACCATTTTATGATTAGGAGAAGTATGTTCCTCCTATGAATATGGCAAGATCCTATGTGTTTGATGCATTTTTCAAGTGAGTGGATAAAGGTTTCGCTTGCTTGTGTTGCACTGAGTTCTAAATGGTATGGATGTTTGTGTTCCTAGTATTTTTTGTGCATTGTCTTCTATTTGATGATGTTATGAATTTGGGGAACTTCTCTATTAGTCATTGAAGTCCTAGATGTGTTTTAAATGTTAAAAGTGCATTTCGAGGTCAAATGTTTCAAAGTGGGGGATAATGTAAGGACCCTAAAAAATAATAAATGTGACTAGAGCCTCATATGTGCCTAAAAAGGTTTAAAATAAGTTAAACAAGTGTTTTAAACTATGTATACTTGATTTGAAGTGATTTGGAGGTCAAACGTCCGAGACGTTCGAAAGTTAGCCTTTAAAACGTTCTTATTTATTCTAGTGTGCCGTTGTATGTTTTATGTGTTGTTTGATGCTAAAATTTATAGGATAGGTTCGTAAAATGTATACTGGAGTATTTGAGGAGGACCCAACGTTGGTGCAACAAGCTGCCCATGGCAGCAGCGATTTTTCCTTGGTTAAATAAGTCTGGGTCGCGGACTTGGTCCTCCATAAGTAAATAAGTTGGTTCACATTGCGGATAAAATGAAGACTAAACTGCCCCAGAAGTTTTTTTCAAAAAAATCATGCGGGAACAGCTCCGCGTCACGAACTTGTTCCTAGAAGAAGATTTCAAAAAATTAAAGTTGAGTTTGACATGTCTAAAAGTAAAAATAAGTGTGGGGGTGTTTTGGTAATATAGCGAGACGGATATATGAAGTTTTTAAAATTTATTTTACCCCTTTTCCAAGTCAAAACCCTAACACTCAATATGAAAAATAAAAAATCCCAAAGCTCTCTTCTTCTCCAAATTTTCTCAAACCTCCATTGGAAGGAAAACTTAAGGTTCAAGCTATAGGCTGGATTTCATGGTTTCTTCTCAAATTTCTCATGGGTCTTCAATAAAAAAAGGTATGGTGATCCTTCATCCGTAGTTATACATTCACCTAAGGAGTCAATCAAGGATTTTCTAATGTGATTCAAAGACCAAAATTACCAATTTTCAATATAGCCACGGGTTCTTTCTCAAAATTGATTTCAAAAGCATGTTTATGATAAATTGATGATTATGTATTAATAAAAAAAAATTCAATTCAATTCCATGAAGAACCCATGATCCTCCTAATTTCTCAAATTGGTCTATAATGTGGGTCTTGTGATCTTGAATCCATGTTGATTGAATTAAGTTTAAATTATGTTGAAATGCCTATTACTATTTTTATTCATCCAAATTGAGTGTGAATTGTTGTTGAGTGACTACTGATTATCAAGTTTTAGGGATCTGGTAAATTTATCACTATTCCTCTACTTTCTATAGACTTGATGAAGTAGTGTTCCTAATGTGATCTTGAAATCATGATGTTCGAAGAATGATTCCGTTTATGTAATGGTACCTTTAGAAAAATTATATAGATGAATTAATGTTGAATTACGTGAATTGATCAATGATGATCAAAACATGGAGGAATTGTAAGTTGGCCTATTCTCTCTACTTTTGTATAGAATTTCTAGAATATTGGCCTTTTATGGCATTGTGTGGTATGGTCGGCTTATGGTAAACGTGTTTACCTTATTGTCAATCCTTATATGTTGTTTTCATGGCCTTGAGGAATTGTATCTCTAAAGTGTGGTTATGATTATCACACAATGTGAAGTATTATGCCTAGTTTCCAATGCTAGTTCATTATCTAGGTTTATTGATTATGCTTCCTATACGTTTAAATTACTATATTAGGTCTAGGTATGGTCTACATGTTGTGTTTTTGAATACTCTTGTGTAGTTCCCTACCTATGAACCTCTACATGAACATGTGGTCTCATGCATAATGAGGAGTCTTAGATTCAAGTAATGAAGATGTTTTGTCTCCGATTATATAAAGATGTTGTGTGTGTTCTATAGTTCCTATTACTCTATATTTGAATTTTCTATGGTTTGAGGGACTTAAATGTGTATTGTGACATTTGTAAGGTGGCTGCTTTAATGTTAGGATTATTGCCATTATGTGAACATGTAGTCCAATGTACACACACACTTCATGCATGCTTATAAGTAGTATAGGTTCATGGCATTTAATGAGAGTCTATTCTCATATGTAGTCATGTCTACTACTATGCATGTGAATTATATGTCCATGAAGTATGCTATGTATAAATTAACTAGGATTACTTGACATGTGAAATAGTATGGACAAGGGTATAGGACCTTGTCTATACATTGCACATGTGTGCTTCGATAGGATATTCTTAGCTTTGTGATCTATGTATATGATTATGAATGCATGAGCATGTTATGAATATATCTTGTATGCTATGATGTTAACTACATTATATGATGAAGTATGAATATGCATAGTGTCTAAATGTGTTTATATGGAAGGATTTCTTTTGTAGTTACACCTATACACTTATGCATTACGAAATTGAAGTATGAACATGTGTGGAATAAAGTTGTTTATGTGAATAGTTTTCTAACATTTAAGTACACACACATGAAAACGTGTCCATTATGCATGTATGATGATCTAGTCAATAGACGGGCTCTTAAAAGTTTTTTTCAAGAGTATCCTAAACTAGATGGTTCTTGCTTATGCTATGTCCATGTGAAAGGTTTCCCACAATAATTAGGTTGATGAATGGACTAAGCATATGGCTGTCAATCTCCTAAAAGCATACTTTATAATAATAATGTCTTTTCAATAAAAGGAACTTAGCTTAGAACCGAGAGAACTTGAAGATAAGGGGTGCCCCTTCAAAATATGGAAAGGCGTGTTCACTAAAGTCCTCCAAAGGTGGATAACTAAAATGTCCCAATTGGCATATATGAGGATATCCATATATGCCTCCAAGTTCCATATACTTTTTTTCCCCATAGGATGTAGCAAGTGATATCACCTAATACGCTAGCATGATGTTAATGTTTTACTTTGGTACCTTAGAGCACCTTCCCTTTGTGTAAGGCTATACCATACCAAATTCCATGTTTAGCACCTATGGTCTTAATGTCAGTTAAGGATATAGTTTAACAATATTAAAATTGACAATGGAAGTAAGTAATGGACACTAACTAATATGACCTAAGGGATGTTACTTAGTGTAGGTGAGGTAATGAGACTTTATCTATGCATTGCACAAGTGGCTTTTTAAGGGAGTTCTACAAAGCTGTTCAATATGTATATGTGTATGTTTATGTCCTTATGCATGACATTGTAGTTTTGTCTACTTGTTATGATAATATGCATGTTATGAGTCCTATTCAATCTATATGATGAATTGTTACCTTATATGTATAATGTTGTTTGTTGACTAAATGATGAAGGTCTTACTTGGTATGTATGAAGTTTGCTATATTTTTATGTTGTTGTATAAAGTAAATAATATGCTTGTGGTCTCTTCGTGAGTTTACGTAGTATGTTTGAGGTTATGGGACTTCACATGCACATTGCATTAGTAGGCTTAGAATGACATTATAAGAAAGATCTAGTGATGACTATGTCATATTAAGTCCAAGTACGCTTTTGTTGACAATGGCCTACTATGATGTTATTAGTAGTTTTGACTTTCATGTGGCCTTAAAGTGAGTCTTATATATGTTTTGATGGAACATGTTGGTTCATATGTGAAGTAGGTGTCGTAGGATATGCTATGTTCGTATGAATGCCTATGTTAAAGTAAATGAAGGTAATGTGAATGTTAATGAAGTATGTGAATTGTATGATGCTTATGTTATCAATGTTTACAAAGTTTTCACAAAAAGGCATGATGTATGGTTTTCAAAGTAAATTGTCCCCTTTTAAATGAATGTTTTTTCATGGTTGCCATACATAGTGTATTTTGTACTAACATCATTCTTCTTTTCTACATAAGTGTAGGTTATGGATTCTTAAATGATGTCTCTAAGGTGAAGTGCTTGATATGTGTTTCCCATACTCAAAGAAATGAATCCTTACTATTTAAGGATGTCCTATGTCAAGTTTATGTTAAAGTCATGCAATAGTTTAGTTATTTATTATGTTATAATGGTTGTGTCCCTAATGTAATCTAATGATGTTGAGTCTAATATGACAAAAAGACTTAGATTCTAACTATGTATTTATGATATTTTATATATAATGGAAGTGATGTTTCTTGCATATAATATGTTATGAATGTTTTATATTTTCCACAAAATTTACCGATGATAATGTTACTACTGATAACTATGGGAGTGTATACGACCTCCGAAAGGTGAATTATGCCATGTTTCTTCTATGGGATACTCCCTAGTCGTGACACTAGGTCTACCTTTCGCACTTAGAGCACCTTCCATGGTGTGGGGACTTTATGACACCTGATTCCATACCTAGATAGTATGGACTATGTCGATTAATGACTATTCTCATCATGTGGGACGTGCTCTCTAGTATTGGATAGGTTCTACAACGTGTGGGTGGTTGAATGGGACTCTATCTACACATGGTAGAGTAGGCTTTGAAAATTCTAAAGTGATTTCCCTAAGTCTTCCCCGAACATTATGTGAAGTCCCATTATGGTCGAGTTATCTCTTAAATGGCTTTAATAAATAATGTTTACTTAGTTAAAGCATAATGAATATAAAATTCTTATCTAGGATAGATTTGTATCACTTAGCTATGCTTGAAGAGGGTGTACGGGAGGTCTCTACATGTCTTACTTAGGTTGTACTTAGAGTAACTTTACGTTGTGAGTCTAAATAATGAAAAGGCTTACTTCATGAATATGGAGTTCAGTGCTATATGTTGATATTAGCTTAATATGTCGTATATAGGATTATTGACTTGTGTTGTATACTTAAACTCTTATGATGAATGTTTTTATCAAAATGTCATGAAAGAATATATCTATTCTAAATGTCCCTTTTTGCATGGTTTTTGCATTGATTTAATACTAGTATTTCATGTGCTAACCCTTTCATTTAACCTTTTTTCTAATGTGTAGGGATTGAAAGTCGTTGTATGCTATGGATGATGGATAGGTTCTAAGGGTTGAAGATGAAGTTTTGTTGAGCCCTCATATATTCGAGGACAAGACCCACACATTCTTTTATATTCTTTAGTCTTTATTTTATGTGTTGTATGGGCTTAGTCTTATGTTGTACGCTAAAGTTATTAGATTTTTTGATGACACACATTGTAAAGTTGGATGTTTTAAAGTCTTCCTCTTGCTTATCAATGAAAGTATTCTTCTTGTCTGAAGATAGTTTTAAATGCTTACTCATTTTGAGTATTGTGTGCAATGAATGATCCATGTGTCTAGTATAAGACCTCCAAGATGTCGAATATGCCAATAAAGGCTAGGCGATGCTCCTCAGTCATTACAAATTTTGTACAATGCAAACGGTTATAGGATTGTATTAGGTTTATCTCAAAACCAAATCCTCTAGTGTTGTTCATAATGTGAAGCGCTCCACATTATGAATAAGAGGCTATTTGATGGTAAATATGCTTCAATTCTTCATTCTTCTAATCGTGCCTAGGTGATTTGCTTTATGAACTCTTTCCCTTGATCCTTATATGATAGTCTTTACAATGGGGCCTTTGGTAAATTTGGTTGTAGATGTAGAGGGAGAGATAGAAAAGGTTATATGTGACTTGATAGATGGGATATGCAAGGTTTTTATAATGACCTTAGGTTGGATGAGTTGCCTTATGATAATGAGTAATGATGTTAGAAATGTATGTGTGATGAGTAAGGAGAGTTGATGGTATCTTGATTCGACCTCAGAAATGGAGGAGGTGATGATTTGAAGTGTGAGTTTGAGTTATATTAATAGGAGATGTTGTGGGTAGATTATGAGCCTTTGAGAGTCTTTGGTTTTAATGAGATATGGATGATTGATGTTGTTTCAAGAGGTATAGTGAATTGAAGAGCTGGGTGAGAATGGTGTTGTTAAGGTTGATGGTTTATTGATGGAGATTCTTATAGTATGTTCATGTTGACCTTAGATGGGTTTCTCCCAAGTTGGGTAGTATATTTAGTAGTAAGGGTGTCGGGAGTGAGATGTCCTTATATTTTACTTATGAGCATATTCAAGGCTAAAACCAAGAGTTCCTAGTATCTTGGTTCATGTTGGAGTCGTTCTAGAAAAATGAGCTTCCAAATATTCTCCTTAAGATATGGATGTTTTGGCTGAATTCTTGCTAAATGAGAAAATGAGTTTTACATGCATTGTATTTTTCAAGTTCACGTGCATTTAGTATAGATTGTCTGTTTTCTTCATGTGGTTAAATGGTAAACATACCTAAGTAGTACATGAGTTTACTAGTTTAGCATATGTAATGTGTTATTGAGAAGTTGCATGTTGAGCCTTTATGGGGGGAATTGCTCTAAATGTGCCTTACTGGAATATTTCGTGATGGTTATTTGATATCAAATTGCATGATCTGTTAAGTGATATTTAAATGAGCATGATGTAACTTGGAGAAGGACATTACTCAAATATTATGATAAATTGTAAAGAATGATGCATATGGAGGTCGTAGATATAGCTCTACATTCTTGAATTTCATGAATTTGTTTGAGCCTTATTGTTGTGGAGTGGTGTTCCTCATAACCATGTCAATGATTTATCATAGTATATGCATGCATGTGGTCATTTTTCTTTGTTTCTTATCTCTTTACGTGCGTAGTGTCATTCGGGGACAAATGTTTAAAAATGGGGGAGACTGTAACAACCCTAAAAATGAACTAGGGTGAACTAAATCATCACTTGTGTTTGAAAGGCTGTTAACTTGTTATAATTTTGTTAATGAGTTTATAGGTCTGTTTGGTTGAGTTTGAGGTCAAACTTCAAGGAACTACCAAGACGTTCAGAGACTAATCGACTATGTGCTTGTGTGTTCGTTATGTGTTTGGATGGAAGCTAAGGGTGTTGTTTAAGGTCTAATTTAGTGGTCATGACCCTAGAATCAAGATGAGAATATTTCCGGGTTTAACTTTTGGGTACGTCTCCCCAATGACCTATGAGGGTACCTTCAGAAGGACACCATCTCTTGGCCAAGAAGCTGCCTGGCAGCATCAAAGGACGACCACAATGGATATCCACTAAATTAGTTGAAGCCTTGTCAAAGTTGGGAGTCGATTAGTCCTAGAAGGCCCACATGTTTTGTGCAAAAGTGTCATGACCGAGGAGCACCACCTAGACTTAACCGGCGTCTCCATCCTCGAACAAAACTTAGAATAGCCCTTATAATACACCATCACATATCATAGGTGAAAAAATGTGGAATATAAAAAACTTTTACACGGTAAAGTATACTTAGACTTCTCACATAGCATATACGGAGTTTACATAGACTGCTCTCTTGTGAAAGTTTATATAGACTTCTCGTTTACACTATATAACTAATATCCATAAGAAATAGTCTAGTACTTCATCTCACATTATACCATCTAAAGAGAATTAAAACATTCAGGCATATCCCTAATACAAGTACATTATGCCACATATAGGCTTACAAGAATTTCCTTCAATAATAGGGATAACAGTAAGTGTATCTTTCGAAATAAGCAATACTACTAAGATAGAACAAATGGCACCATCCTCAAACTTGAGGACTCACTAATGCCTTGGGGGGAAAAGTCTAATTCTTCTTGCAAAGTGGCCTAAAAGCTCTTCAATGGCTGGAACCTACAATATTTTGGTAAAACGGAAGAAATACTAGTTTGTAAAAACCACATGTACTATGTATGACTCATATGCAAAAAAATCATCACTGGATGAGAAAAGGCACAATTTAGTTAAAACCATGCATAGTGTCAAATAACCTTAAAACCCACATATATAGAAAACTTTTGGTAAACCAAACATTATATTAACCCAATACATAAGCAACTCAAAAAAATACTTGTTCAAAGCATATAATAGAACTACATAACCCTATAAAAGGCTAAGTATCATATTAAGGCAATTACTTCATACATATGACATGACCTCATATTTGATATAATATGCTTGACTCATAAGATCATACAAAACTTGAAATACATAGCAGATAATAAACTTAATCATACAAGAACACAACAAAGACAATCTCTTAGTATCCCACATGTGCAATGTATAAGAGAAGTCACATGCCCTCTCTCGCACTATATAGTAACCTTTAAGACAAGCCTTATAAGAGTTCACGTTCCTAACTTGTCCATTTACCTATACATTATGGAAGGAAGTGAAATAACCGACATGAGACAATGTGTAAATGGAATCCAGTGTTCTACCCTTTCGTACATTGATACCTAGGTGGATCCACAAAGAAATAATCCTATGTGGGAACATAGTAAAGGGTCAATGAGATTGTTAGGAGAAACCCCGACTTGTTAATATGGAGGTTCCCATCTCATGAAAAAACACATATCTTAGAGATCCGGACTTACTAAATGTGAGGAAACCCATGTGCGGAGCCAGACATAGTAAACATAAGACCCTAATCTCAATAACATGCCCTTTCGGTGCTAATCATTTGTTGCCTTTAGTAATATTCATACTCATCATTCAATTTTCACATTAATCTCTTCTATATCTCTATGTAAACATCTCACCATTATAGCTCATCGGTTATCATAACAGAGAACTGTCCTTTACTTTAGAAATCACATACAAGTGAGTCAACCTTTAACTCAAAACCTTATTAGAATCATGAGGAACTACTTTCAATCATATAATACTCATATCATAATACACATACAAACTTCATACCTAATTAAAGTGTCTAGGGTTAAGGATTAGGGAACTTTTACATAAACACCACAACAACACACTAGCTATCTCATCAATTCTTTTGAAGTAATTCATCTTAAATAATTGAATTCAAGAAAGAATAATCATATATACCTTCTTGCCCTTTCATGGGACCTCATACATCAAATCACCCAATAATGCGTAATAAATAGCAATAATAAGGCAATTCAAGAGGAAAATAACATAATTAACATCAATGTAATCATTCAACATATTCGTCCTCTTCACAGTTGGCCATATAATTCATGGTTTTCATGAAATTGGGAGAAATAAAGGGGTCCATGGGAATGTTGAGTAAATAACAAGAATTGACAATTAATATATACTTAAGCAACATTAATTGACCATACTTCATCACAATTGATTCCTAATTCGTTTTTCAAAGAAGACCCATTTGTAGAGAAAGACCCTAGTTTGGCAAAGTGATAAAATCTCTTTGAAAGGACCTTTTGGGAAAGGAATGCCAAGAGTGAAAGAAATTATTTCTTAACCAAGACATTAGCGACCAATTTGAATAAAAACATGGGAATTTTGTCTTTTTATTCAAGCTTGAAAGCTTCTTCAATGGAGGTTGTGTTGAGAGAGGAAGTAGAGTGAAGGGAGATCTTTTGAGTTTTGATTTGCGGATTTGATTTTAGTGGGAAATATCGATTAAAAACTTATTCAACATCAATATACAATCCTCCCCTGAAATACCCAAAAGACGTCACTTAATTTTACTTTTTAGTGAAGTCAAACTTGACTCAAATTTCAGATTTTTAATCCAAAAATAAGTCCCTGTCACGTAGCTGTGCCCACATGATTTCCTAAATTAATATTAAGACAGTAGATTCCATGTCGTGTCCGTGACGCAGACCAAGATTTTGGACCATGGTAACCCTGTCCGCGACGCGAAATGGTTTCATCATTGGGCAACTTTGCTACTGCTTTGATAGCTTGTTAGCAAAAACTTGGCGTCCCTTGAAGGACCCCTAGAGCGGTCCTTGGGGTGTCGGACATGGACGTTTTGATCCTATAAATTTTATTTTACTTATTTAAAGTATTTTATAAGTTTTAGACTCCATAATACACTCCCAAACCTTCACAAGACCTAACGATGTTTCCTAGTTCAATTACTCTATTTTCCGGACATCATGGTCGTCCCTTGACGTTTAGACTCTAATACTACTAAGTAAAGTTTATTACATTACTCTAGGTCTGGAAACATCATTTCGACCAATATATAATAGGTGAGGCTCTATTTTAAGTCATGGAACTTCAGGAGTGTTACATTTTCCCCACCCCTTAGGAACATTTGTCCCCGAATGACATCTAAATATTATTATACGGAGAGGAAATACTCAATACTAGCATCCAATCTTCAACAACAAAAACGTGAATATAATAATCATGAGTCACAGCTCATTGGAGTATTTCTCAACTCCATTCAAGACATAAGCATGACATTAAACATAACAACTCAATTCACAACTTACCACGTATAATAGCTCAATATCTCACAAATCATAATGAGAAACTACCTTCTCAATATCAACACGAGATCATCATGAACATAAACCGTTACCATGCAATTCTTCTTCTCAAGACAATATCCAAAACATGGAAATGTCCAAAATATAACTATACGCACTACAGCTAAATGCAATTTTAACATGAAATCATTTTTCATGAAAACCCATTTTAGCAGATACCTTTACAAAGACATGCACGTACTTAGAAAAATTTTTGAATTCTAAGAATTCATGATTTTATTCTTAAGAGGAACTAATAACCTCAACATTGACTAGTAGTATCAGGGAAGAGATGAGGCTAGCGGGACTACATGTCGGCCTCGGCCTCCCATTTTTCACCGTTAACAGGATTGTTTCTCCATAGGACTTTTACGAAGGACACCTTCTTGTTCCTAAACCTTTTGACTTAACGATCTAGGATCTCAACTGGAACCTCTTCATAAGAAACCTTCTCATTCACCCCTAACACTTCAATGGAGAAAATAGACATCAAGTCGCCAATACATTTCTTGATCATGAAGGTATGAAATAGCGGATAAACCATAGCAAGCTAACTAGGTTCTTACAACTTGTAAGCGACCATTCCAACACGTCGCAATATTTCATAAGGACCTACATATCGAGGATTTAGCATCTCCTTTTTACAGAATCTCATCACCCTTTTAAGAGGTGAAATATTCAATTACGCAATATCAACTACTTAAAATTCAATATCTATCCATCTATTGTTGGCATAAGGCTTTTGCCGACTTTAGGCAGTTTTAAACCCATCTTATATCATGCGAACTTTCTCAAAAGATTCATAGATTATCTCGGGACCAACGAGTGAAAACTCACCAACCTCAAACAACCCTACCGGAAACCTACATCGTCTACCATATAGTGCTTCAAAAGGTTCCATGGAAATATTAGAATGGTAACTATTGTTATAGGAGTACTCAATTAAGGGCAGGTGATCATCCCAATTACACGTGAAATCTATCTCACAAGCTCTTAACAAATCTTCTAGGGTTTGAATGGTACGCTCCGCTTGACCAACCTTTTGAGGATAAAAAAATGTGCTAAGATTCACTTGAGTACCTAAACCCTTTATGAAAAGACCTCCGAAAGAGAGAAGTTAATTGGGCACCTCTATCTGAAATAGTGGACAAAGGGATCCCATGTAAGCAAACAATCACATTAATGTATATTCTTTCATAATCCTCTGTTGAATAAGTACACTTGAACAGGATAAAGTGAGCAGATTTCATCAACCTATCCGCGATAACCAAAATTGGGTTATTTGGTCTAGAGGTTTGAGGCAACCCAACAACGAAGTCCATATTAAATACTTCCCACTTCCTTGTAGGATCATTCATGACTTGAGTTAGACCTCCAGAATTTTGATGCTTGGCTTTTACTTCTTGAAAATTAACACATCTAGCCACAAATTTGGCTATGCCCCTTTTAAATCCATCCCACAAAAGGACTTTTTGTACATCACACTTCATCTTTTTGGCACCCGGATAAATAGAATATCGGGACCCATGAGCTTCTTCAAAAATTTATCCCCTCAAGTTATCAACCTCCGGTATACACAAACTACATTGGTACCTAAGTAACCTATCCCACCTTGGGAGAATGACTCAAGAAACTTGCCACTAACTGATTCGTTCAATTTCATCAATTGAGGATCAAGATGTTTGTTAGACTTTACCTCAAGCACTAAAGATTTTTCGAAGCTATGATGAACCATGGAACCTCCCTTTACAAAATCTTTTAAATGAACCTCTTTCACAGAAATTTTCTTATCATTGGGAACATGGGGTACAGTACCCATTGACATTCGACTTAGAGTGTCCGCAACAACATTGGCCTTGTCGGGGTTGTAGCGAACACTTATGTTTTAATCCTTCAAGCGTTCCAACCATCTAATTAGCCGAATATTTAAATCTTATTTAATGAACACATACTTAATACTTTTGTAGTCGGTAAATACATCTACATGGACACCATAAAGATAATTCATACATCTATTCAAGGCAAACACTATGGTCTCTAATTCAAGGTCATGGGTTGGATAGTTCTTCTTGTGCACCTTGAGTTCTCTAGAGGAATATGCTATTACCTTAAAATGTTGAATGAGTACAAAACCCAAACCTACTTGTAAAGAATCATAATACACTACGAACCGTTAGGTATTCTCTGGCAAGGTCAACATCGGAGCGGAGGTAAGCTTATCTTTCAAATCTAGGAAACTTCTTTCACAATCTTCCGACTACTAAAAAATCACTTTCTTTTGTGTTAAGGTAGTCAAAGGAGAATAAATTGATGCAAACCCGTCCACAAACCTCCTATAATACCCAGCTAAACCCAAGAAACTTCTAATAACGATTGGAATCAAAGGTTTAGGCCAATTTTTAACCGCTTCTATTTTCTTCGGATCGATCTCCATACCATAACTAGAAAATATGTGACAAACAAAAGAAACCTATCCGAACCTAAATGACCCATGTGATAATTCTCACTCTTATAATATGCAGCCATACCATAAATGAAGACTATTTCAAAGGAGTAAAGGTAATCTCAGAAAGCCCTATTCATAAGTCAATGAAAGCTGCATTGACATTAGTTATACCAAAAAACATAACTAGGAATTCATATGACCATACCTAGTTCGTAAAGTCATTTTAGGTATGTTTTCACCTCTCACCCTAAGTTGATGGAATCCCGACCTTAAAATCAATTTTCAAAGAGTAACTTGCTCCTTGGAGTTGATCAAAGAAATAAATGATCCTAGGAAGAGGATACTTGTTCTTTATGGTAACCTTGTTTAGGTGACAGTAATCAATAAACATCTTAAGGGATACATCGTTCTTTTTATGCAAAACACCAGAGCGCCCCAAGGAGAAATACTTTGTTTTTGAACCCTTTGTCTAGTAAATCTTTACATTGAAGCTTTATTTCTTGCAACTCGGCAGGAGGCATCCAGTAAAGAGGGATTGAGATAGCTTTTGTATTAGACAACAATTCTATGCCGAAGTCTGTTTCCTGTTCGGAAGGAAATCCGGGAATGTCATGAAGAAAAACTTCTGGAAAAAACCTCACTACGGGTACCGAATCTAATGGAGAAACCTCGGAGTTAAGGTCCTTGACCCTCACAATATGGTAAAGAAACTCATTAGAGATTATCTTAAGAATTTAGACACTAAATAATTTAACCTCTAGGGATTGAGTCACCCCCGTTCCACTCTAAGACGGGTTCATTAGAAAATTGGAACTTTACTACCCTTATCCTACAATTAATGGACGCAAAAAAGCATGCAACGAGTTCATTCCCAAGCTTACATCAAAATCGACCATATCAAGTTCTACTTAATCAACCCAAGAAATTCTATTGGGCAATAATATAGGACAACTCCTAAAGACTCTTCTAGCCCCAACGGAGACACCCATCGAAGTTTAAAAAAAAGGTTCAATTAGAACATTGTGTACCACATTGAACTTTCTAGCTACTAAAGGGGTACCAAATGATAAATCATACATATTTATGGAAAAAATTGTATCATACCGTTGACAACATCAGGAGACTCTTCTTGATCAACACTACAGTGGAGAGCTATAGATGAAATTCTTCATAGGATCATCGGGATTGGGAGAACTTTCTTGTGCTTTGTAATTTTCTCTTCCTTGAGACTTCATCGTAGGACAATCCCTCTTTATGTGTCAACTCTTACCACAACCAGAGGAATTTCCTGTACTAACTAGACACTTGCCTTCATATTTTCTAACATATTTAGTACAAGTAGACTTCTCAACATAGAGACCACTACCTTTCTCCTCTTGAGCCTTGGGTGTAGACCCTTCACCTTTATTGATCCTTTGAATGGTACAAGGGCGTTTAATGGGGAACTTCTTCTTGAACCTTTTGTTATCATACACCACAATTCTCGCCTTAGAAGAATTTCTATCTTTGACCCTTGTGCTTTAGAACTCCTACCAACTTGCTTAAGTTTTTGCTCCTTAATTTTTTCGGCATGACAATAAGACGAGAGATGTACATGCTACGAATCAACATAGACGACCTACATTCATTAACAACAAGATAAGATATCCCCATAACAAATTTCTTCATCCTTTCCCTATAAACCGCCACCATAGTAGGTTAATACTTCTCAAGACCAGGGAACACCCCCTAGATGTAACTGGCATCATCTTTCTTCGATAGGACTAAGACTAGACTCTTATCATTCGTCATTACATTTCATACGTTAAAAAGTGCAGAAAAATTTAAATTCATACCTATAGTAGGTTAATACTCCTCACGACCAGGGAGCACCCCTTAGATGTAACTGGCATCATCTTCTTCCATAGGACTAAGACTAGACTCTTAGCATTCGTCATTACATTTCATACGTTAAAAGTGTGGAAATTAAGTATTCATAACTATCTATATAGTTAGATTCACATAGACCTCTAGCATACTACATAGGGAGTTTACTTAGACTCCTCGTATATGAAGCATACACATGCTTTTGATTTAGAAAACATAAGATACATATGAATTAGTCAAATAATTCGTCTCATATTGAAATATCTAAAGTGAGTACCAATGTTGGACAAAGCCAATATAAAATCATTATACCATTATAGGATTATATCAATGTTTAAATGATAAAGGAATGAAAAATATCATTATGATAATACAACTTCAAAGCTAGAGCATAAAGAAGGTAATAGCCTCGAACATAGGTCGTACAAATACTTGGAGAAAAGAGTCCAAGTATTCTTCAATCGGCCTCCTATGACCTTTGTTACGACTTAAGAGTACCCCCTAGAAGTGAGGGCATTCTCAAATCGAAACACGACGTACTTGACCTCTCGAAGGCCTTCTAAAAGTCCTTTCATGCCATTCATTCCATAAAATATACATATGAAAAGTAGTGAGGAATTAAAACTTTTAACAACATATCAAAAAGGCCTCATTTACAGAAACAATAGAAATGCTAAGTCTCTGATTAGCAAACTTGGACTAATGAAACATCTTTGAGTCACAGCCATACCACAATTAAATAAGAATTGACAAATTTTATTACAATGTCTATAGCTCGAAAAGCTAAACATATTGGTGTCCTCAAATAGATTGAAGACATACAACAATTCTTGCTTGAATGATTGCTAATATCAAAGTCTGACTACCCAAACACCTATGAAGTTCAACCTACACCTTTAGAAGTAAACAACATACAAAATTAGCACATTGTATGTACTAAGTATGGCATAATGCATAAAATCACGAGAAACATACATTTATATAAGATATGCTCTTTATGATTAAAACTTCATATTTTAGTATAATATACAACACATAACATGACGAACACATCGAACACATAAACATGAGGCTCTCGTACCAAAGGTGAATCTAAGTCTCACTTGATTGAGTTATGAAGCAACCGCCCATACAATCTCTTTACACACACCAAAGAAATCCTTTAGACAACCTAGGATATGATTATTCCCATTTAATTTGTTAAAACCCAACCTAGAATTATTCTAAGACTCACCTATGTAAGACATTAAGATACCGGCCATACACCATCTTCAAAACTACCTAATCAATCCTCAAAGCTACTGTAGATAAGTACTTTTAAATAAAATTTCATTACCTTAGTCATTAAGCTCATTACACATTTAAGAGACATTCACACCATAAGTACATTCACATAGTTGTCTTGGAGAAGACCTAGGAACTCACTAACTAACATCTTCAAAGCCTAATCATGCAATGTCTACATAGAGTCCCTTACCACTACCAAAACATCATAGAACTTCTGTAACACTAGTGGGTATCCCATATAATGAGAATAGGCAAAAACCAACATAGACCATACTAGCTATGCATATCATCCGGAGTCATGAACCTACTCAGATGGAGTTTTTTCTACATGCCAATGGTAGAACTAGGACACATCCCATTTAAGCACATGGTTAAGGAATATGAAGGGTTTCTTTATTCACTTATGTCATCTGATATAGGGAAACTTCAAAAACCATACCAATCAGTGCTAGACTTCTTTATCAAAGAGTATATCACATAAAGGATCACACGAAGAGGTTCCATAGATAGTTCATAACCCAATCACATTTCACCTTACCAAACAAGGTCCACTAAGGATACCTACAACGGAAAATAGGATAACTCAATGACTTTCCTAACGATGATTTCATGTCGTTCCAGGCAACAATCCTTAAGTACACCATTCATTCAATAAGGATACTATTATGTCTTTCAACTTAAAGGATATCATAACCGTACATCTAGGTTAAAGGTTCCACATAAATAAGACTAAGAGGCTTTAGCATACTAATTCTCGAAATCATATTCACATTATGCATGTATCAAGTATGGGACACAAGTCTACCAACGAAAAACACATACTTACTTCACATATAGCATATCATTCTAGAAGCAAATAGGCATAACAAATATTATCCATAGGTCACCTATTCACTACGATAATATCATCAATATAACCATCAAAAAACACATATAACAATGTAGGAAGAATCATACATCAATTCTAAGACTACACACATAAGGACATAGTTATAGTGTAACATGATCACCTTATGTCAATAGAAGAACACATACTATTTTATTAATCACATGTAGATATATATGATCATACTTCACATAAATAAACTACACAAACCATCATAATATATCAAGTAATGCCGACAACGCCATGATAATCATAGTGCATGAAGTAATGCCGACGAGGCCACATCATTCACAAGTAAAGCACATAACACCGCCACCATAAGTGGACCATACCAATCACAATATAATTCAAGACCTAAATTACATAATATGAAGACAATTAGGGTAGTGTAAAACCAATCAACTTCAATCCATAGCTATGTCATCCAACATAATACCGAATGGCCCTTACACATGGCCATGATCACCAATTCAATTTAATACTTATAATAGACAATGATTCAACGTAGATTTATGAATTCATGGTAGCGTACTAACTATTCTAAAATGATTCTATCATAATTCAATAGCCGTACTCAAACTACATAAGAATTCAATAGTATAGAGACATGATTTGTTAACCCATAAAATAGTCAAAACAAGGATTGCACTGTTAGCATGTGTTCATCAAGTTTTTAGGATAAAATCATCAAAATAACATCAATTCAATCATAGTGCAATGATTAAAAAAATTTTATGCAAAAACCCACGGATAGATCAAAAAATTGGAGAATTCATGTTCTAATCATCTTTGAAAAGTCATAGGAATTGAATCCTTGAAGAAAGAGATTACAAGGATGAATAACCACACCTTAATACTGATGAAAAGCCCACAAGATTTATGGAGAAAAGCTTGAATGACAGCTAATATTAAAGCTTTACTTCCCAAACACCTATGAAGATCCACCTACACCTTTAGAATTAAACAACATATAAAATTAGCACATTGTATGTACTAAGTATGGAAAAAATTACAAAATGATGAGAAACAAGCATTTCTATAAGACATGGTTTTTTGAGTAAAACTTGATAATATAAGTATAATATACAACAACACATAAAATCATGGACACTTTGAACACATAAACATTAGACTCTCCTACCAAAAGTGATTCTAAGTCTTACTTGAGTCAGTTATGAAGCAACCGCCCATACATTCCCTTCACACACAAAAAAGAGATCCTTTAGACTACCTAGGATAAGATTACTCCCATTTCATTAGTTAAACTCCCCACCTAGAATTTATCTAAGACTCACCTCAGTAAGACATTATGATACACCATATACACCCTCCTCAAGCCTACCTAAGCAATCCTCAAACCTAATATTTATAAATGCTTTTTTATTTAACATTTATTTATCTAAGTAATTATGATTTTTAGACCATTTAATAGATATTAAACAGTTAAGCACACTCAAATAATGTTCTTGAGAAGACCTTGGGACTAACTGACTAACATTTTCAAAGCCTAATCGTGCAATGTCTAGATAGCGTACCATACCACTACCAAAACATCCTTAAACTTTTCTAACACTATTGGGTATCCTAAATGATTAGAATAGGTAATAACCGACACATACCATACTAGCTGTGTGTGGAATCTGGAGTCATGAACCTACTATGGTGTAGGTTTGTTCAAGGAGACAATGGTAGAACTAGGAGACATCCCATGTAAGCACATGGTTAAGGCATATGAAGGATATCTTTGTTCTCTTAAGTAATCTTATATAGATAAACATCAAAAACCATACTCACCTGGTTCTAGCTTTTGTCCTCAAAGTATTTCACATAAAGGATCACATGAACAGGTTCAATATCTAATTCATAACCCAATCACATTTCACCCTATAAAAGAGGGTCCAACTAAGGCTACCTACAAGTGTAAAGAGGATAAAATAATGACATTCTTAAGGATGATTTCATTTCATTCCAGCAAACCTACTTTGAGTCCACCATTCACACAAGAAGGATACCATTATGTCTTTCAACTTCAAGGATATCATTACCTTAAATCTTGGTTGAAGGTTCCTCACAAAGGACCTTCTTAGCTATGTTCAAGGTCACATGTTAATTACATATATAATACTAAGAGACTTTATCATACTTAGTATAGAAAACATATTCACATTCTATATGTATCAAGTAAGGGACAAATGTCTACCAAAGCAAGAAAAATACTTACCTCACATATAACATATCATTCTAGAAGCACATAGGCATAACCAATATCATCTATATGTCACCTTTTAACTATAATAATATCATACTTATAACCATCATATGATTCATATAACCAAATAAGAATAATTATACATCAATCCTAAAACTACACATATAAGGACATACTCATAGTCTAATATGATAAACTAATGTCAATAGAATAACACTTACTCTCACATTACTCCCATGTAGATAGATATGATCACAGTTCACATAAATAAACTACACAAACCATCATAATATATCAAGTAATGCCGACAAGGCCGTGATAATCGTAGTGCATAAAGTAACACCGACGAGGCTACATCATTCACAAGTAGAGCACACAACACAACCATTGTAAGTTGTTCATACAATTCACAACATAATTCAAGACCTTATTAGATAATATAAGGAGTAGTACGGAAGTGTACCACCAATCCACTTGAATCCATAGCTATGTCATCCAATACAATACCGAATGGCCCTTACCCATGGTCATGATCACCAATTCCATTCAATACTTACAATAGAAAATGAATGAAAGATAATTCAACATAGATTTATGAATTTAGGGAACCATACTAAAAATTCTATCATGATTCTATCATAATTCAATAGCTCTACTCAAACTAAATAATAATTCAACAGTATAAAGACATGATCACTTAACCCATAAAATATTTAAAACTAGGATCTGAAGGTTTGCATGGATTCATAGAGTTTATCGGCTAAAATAATCGAATTAACATAAATTAAATCATATTATAATTATTTCAAACATTTTATACAAGAACCCATGGATATATCAGAAAATTGGAGAATTCATGTTTTGATCATCTTTAATAAATTATTGGAATTGACTCCTTCAAGAAACAAATTTCAAGGATGAATAACTATACCTTAATTGTGATGAAAGTCACACAATAATGATGGAGAAAAACTTGAGAAAAATGTCATTTTCCTTAGGGGTCCCAAGCTTCAACAATGGAGATTTTGGAGAGAAGAATGGAGAGGTTTTATTTTGACTTCAGGATTTTGCCTTGATTGGTGAGTTTAGGGGTATAAAAAGACTCAACAACCGTTAATAATTCATCCCCAAATTATTCAAAAGACTCCTTCACTTATTGGATAATTTAACCATTTCAAATTTATCTTAGAAACAACACGGCCAAATCTGGGAGTTTACTGAGCGTCGCAGGGCAAGAATTTTTTCCACTGAGTGCCTGCTACACGATGCGCAGGCACCACCACTATTTGGCTTGTGCCGCAGCATGGCTGTGCCATGTTTTTGTCCCCTTTGGAGACCCTTTGGCTAGTCCCCGAGGTGTCCTTCTTGGATATTTTGACCCTTTGTATATAAGGATACGTGTCGGAAGCATTCGATTCACAATTTTACCCTAAAACCATCCCCCAGAACATCACTACAAAACACTACAACTCACTTGTTCAACATCGTCTAGTTTCCGAAAGTCTTGCACGTTTGACGTCCTAATACATCCAAAATTTATATACTGCCTAAGAACAATATTATTAACCATTTTAGAACTTTAAAACGTCTTTACACCAATGCTAGGATTTAGTTTAACCTAGTTCATTTTGAGGGTGTACTAATACTCCCCCACTTGGAAACATTCATCCTCGAATGACAATTGATTCTTTTTAGACACTATCAAAAGATGCCAATCTCAGGGCAAGAAGCACATAATCATACCAAATAATACACATTACACACATATAGGAGAAACATTAATTTCATATAATCAAGAGACTCACAACATAACAAGAATTTAGAAAAAAATCTACGACCCATCATACCATAAGACTCTTATCCTTCATTTAAAATAGCATGAACTCTTTTTACATTCATTATATTAACGAACCAAAGTACACCCTAGTCGTTACCGGTGTCATCATCCTCTACGAGGACTAAGACAAGCCCTTAACGTTTGTCATAGCACATCATTGGTAAGAAAATACAGGAAAATTTAAAACTTTTGCTTATAGAGAAAGGATGTTTACATAGACCTTTTCATAGGAAACATACATAGGATTCTCTCATAAACAATATACAACATATAGGAATTTAGTCTAATACTTTGTCCCACATTAAACCATCAAAAGAATGAATCACAATAGTTTGGACATAGCCTTTAGTCTACTACAATATGCCATATAGGCTACAATGAAAGTCTCGACATGAGAATGGGACAATTGTCTCAGAACATAAAGAAAACTTATAAGACTTGATGAGTGGCTTTATCCTTGGAACTCATGAGGACTCACCGATTGACTTAGGAAAGAGCCAAGTCTTCTTCTTCAATGACCATGAATCTCCTAAATGGCTCATACATAAAATGTTTGGGAAAAAGGGAGAAAATATGGGTTAGTACAAACCACATGTACTAAGTATGACTCCTATGCACAAAATCATCATTGCATAACAAAAAGACAATTTACTCAAAACCATGGTTTATATCAATTTATCTCAACATGAATATATATGAGAAACAAAATAAGTCAATTCGACATAATAACAACCCAACATGTAAATCACCAAAGCAATACTTGTGCATACAAAATATAGAACCCTATAATTCCATCCAAGTCTAAATATCACATTAAGCAACCTACTTCATACTTATAACATATTTACATAACATGCTTATACATCAATACCTACTCAAAACTTATTAACGTAACCTAATCATAATCATAATCATAAAAGAACACTATTAAGACCATCCCTTAGGACCCTATATATGCAATGAGTAAGAGGTCCCATACCCCCTTACCCTATGTAAAGGCCTTCAAGGCAACACTAATAAGAGTTCACATACTTAAATTATTAATTTACTTTTACATTAGGGAAAGAAGTGCAGTAACATACATGAGACCATGTTATTTACATGGAATCAAGTGTTACTCCCACACAGAAAAAATGGGTTAACACTTACCTAAGGTGCAACCGTTCGTACGTAGCTACTTAGGTGGATCAACTAAGATAGAGTCCTATGTCAGCACACAGTTAAGGGTCAAGGAGGTTTTTCCTACAAACCTTGGCTTACTAACATGGAGGTTTCCATTTCATTAGACACACATAACTAGGGAATCAAGACTTACTGACGTGAGGAAACCCATGACTTACTAACGTGAGACATCCATCTCATTTACATGACCTTTTGGTTTTAAGAAATTATTCTCTTTAGCAATAATCATATAACATCATAGGTAATCACAAGTGAGAACTATCCTTTCACTTTAGAAATAACATTATAATCATGAGAAACTACATTCAATAATATAATGATCATATTATAGCATAATTACATACTTCATAGCAAATTCATAGGTTTCAGGTTAGGGATGAAGATCCCTGTCACCAACATCACAACAACATAATTTTCTATGACATCTTTATCACATAAGTAGATTTCACCATGCATAATTGAAATCAAAGGATAATCAAGATCATACCTCATTCCTCTTCATGGGACTTCACCCTTCAACACCCAAGAATTCACAACCAACATATGAAAATAGGACAACCAATGAAGTATTAACATAACTAAGATCATAATAGCAAGGGAAATGTTCATCACCCTCAACAATTCACTTTAATCAATCCACGAAATTTGGGATATGGGGGAAAGACATGGGTCAAGGCAAAAGTCATAGGAATTCATCAATTCTACAATCAATTGATAATTAAACAACATTAATTCATCATAGTTTATCACAATTAACTCCCAATTTTATTTTAGAAAGTAGACCCATATGAGGAGAAAATCCTTTGTTTTGGGGGATCTAGAAATCATCTTTTGAAGGACCTACTGGGGGAAAGGAATCCAAAGAGTGAAAAAAACCATACCATAATTATGAGAGAGACACGAAATTGGGTTGAAAAACTTGAAGGTTTTATCGTCTTCTAAGAGCTCTAATGGTCTTTAATGGAGTTTTGGAGGAAGAGAGAATTTGGGGGGAGGGGGAGAGTTATTTTTTATTTCAACTTGTGGGACTTGATTTTTGTGTTAGAATACACCTAAAACATACCCTAATACATCATCTAGTAACCTATTAATTAACCCAAAGACCCCTCACTTAAATGGGTTTATTTTTATGTACAAACACCCAAAATACGACTTTTACGATATCAAGATAATAGGTGCGCGTCACGTGGCCAAATCCCGTCATTTTTCATAAATTTTTTGTTGAGGCGGTGAGTTGCGTGTCATCCTCGCGTAACGAGTTTGCCCTCACATCTTTAGGAAGAACACCTCTTGAGGAAGACACATCGCGACCTGTTACTCAAATTCTACCTTTTCGCAGGCTGCGAGGAATCCTATCCACCCATGTTTGGGTCATTTCCAAGGACCCTTTTTGTGGTCGTTGGGGTATTATTTTCGGATGTTTAGACTCTATATACTTCATTCTACCAAATAAAAGACTTTTTACAAGCTTTAGACTTCATATGACTCTCCGAAACCTTCACCAAACATAGGGACGTCAACATAGTTGAAATTCGCTAGTTCCGAACGTTCAGACTTTTCTTTAATCCTATGGATCCAATACATCTCAAATAAGTTTTTTGTAAATATGTAGGTATAAAATTATTATTACTAAAAATATTAGGCTCTATTATATGTCATGGATTTCTGTGGTGTTACAATTATCATGCTTATATACATCAATTCTATACACATTACAATAATTTTCAACCAAACAACAATTTAGTCAATTTCCCAAAAATTTTACAATAACTACCACGTATTACAGTGAACATGCTTCAAAATTTAAACAATGAAAATTTTTGACAATTGAATATAAAAGCATGACAATATGATAGACAAAACCATATAAATTCATTCTTCAACATGAACATAACTTCATCAAATACACAATGCAAGGAATCAATGAAATTCAATTCCAACAAGATTCCTAAACACAATGCGACATGCAACATGCTACTATTACCATCTAGCTCCTCCACTAATCGTACTCCCCCACTTAGAAATAACTCATAAAACAAATGAGAGAATACCAGAAGTAAACATCATCGTCACCCTCATATGACTATTATCCTCTAGCCTGAAGTGCATAGAAGCGATTCTACTTTGGAATATCATCACCCAGAACACTTGGAGGAACTTTCTCACCTTTATTTCCTGTAGCCGCAATAGTAGTACAATTCCTCACAATAAGTTCCTCCTTACAACATTAAGAGAACTACCCGTTACCCATTAGACATTTCCCATAGTGTTTCTTCCCACAATTTAAACAAGTAGGCTTACCACTTTGGTAACAATATCCTCTAAAGTTTGACCATTTTAGCACTAGGTTCATCTTTAATTGGATTTTTCTTCTTGAACCTATGTTGATTTTTCTCTTTTGTCCCACCCCTTTTAAAGTTTCTAGAAGTCCTACTAAGATTAGACTCCTCAATGGATTGAGTATACACCATGCTTCTAGAAAAGTTCGTGTCATTGTAGAGCATGGTTGTACAATATTCTTTTTTAACAAGGTCGGCAACACCGGTCACAAACCTACTAATCTCATCCCTAAGGTTAGACACCAAGGATGGAGCATACCTAGATAACATAGTGAACTTCAAGGAATACTCCTGAAAACTCATATTGCCTTTCGTGAGATTAACGAACTCTTTAACCTTCACCTCCCCCTCTCACCGGGGAAAGTACTTTCCTAAGAAAGCATCCTTAAGCTTCTCCCACTCTATAGGACCCGACTTAACCGGCCTATTGTCTTTCCAATGAGTGTACCACACTTGAGCAATCTCCATCAATTGGTACAAAGCTAACTCCGCCTTCTCCATAGGATTCATCCTCATGGCATTCAACACATTATAGAAACCATCAAGAAACTCGGGGAGATCTTCTCCCACCTTAGAGACAAGAAATATTGGAGGATTAATCCTCACAAAATCTATCAATCTAGAGGTTATAGTGCTCTCCATAACATTCACTCTAGGCTCAACACTCAAATTCACATGAGTAGTCATGGATCGAGATAAATCAAGAGCCTCTCTAATCTCCCAATTAGTCATTTCTGGGGGAACCACCGGAACATCATTACCTTCTTCAACAATAGGGACTTGAGCATGCCTAGCACTTTGAGCTCCTTGAGCACCTTGAAGAACTTTCTAATCTTTTTAAACTTGAGAAGGAATGTACTTATTCACCCTTCCCTTTTCCAACCTTCTAGCGGCCATCCTTCTAATATTAATCTCCCTAAAAAAAGGGAAAGCATTAAGAAGGACACTCATAACTTTTTACTCTACGGCAATAAATAAGAGTAGAAAAAGAAGGGAAACTCTATTATCTTATTTTCTCTCTCTCATAGATGTGTCGCGACTCAAATCGTTGAACGGGACTCTACTAGACGTGGCTTTATGAGACTTTTATGATTTTTAAGACCACTTTCATAACCTATGCTCTAATACATGTTTGTTATGACCCAACAGTACCCCTAGAAGTTAGGGCTTTCTCAAGTCAGAACACGGGATAATTGACCTCTCGGAGGTCTTGTACAAGCCCTTTCATACCATTCATTGCATAAAACATATATGAAAAGTAGTGTGGAGTTAAAAATTTTCAAAACAACTAAGTCTCCAAGTAGCCAAATTAAACTCGTGAAACATCTTTCGGTCACAACCCATACCACAATCGAATACGAATTCACAAAGTCTATTACAATGTCTATAACTCAAAAAGCTAATAATATTGGTCTCCTTAAATAGATTGAAGACATACAACAATTCTTACTTAATTGATTGTTAATATTAAAGCTTGACTTCCCAAACACCTCTCATGAGCCACCTACACCTTTAGAAGTAACCAACATATGGAATTAACATATTGTATGTAATACGTATGGCATAATGCCTAAAATCATGGGAAACATGCATTTGTATAAGACATGCTCTTTTCGGGTAAAACTTCATAATATAAGTATAATATACACTACATAGCATGACAAACACCTCAAAAACATAAATATGAGACTCTCCTACCAAAGGTGATTCTAAGGCTCACTTGAGTGAGTTATCAAGCGACCGCTATACAATCCCTTCACACCCACCAAAGATATCCTTTAGACTACTGAGAATAAGATTATTATTATTTCGTCAGTTAAACTCCCTACCTAGAATTACACTAAGACTCACCTAAGTAAGACATGAACAAACCGCCCCAATACACCCACATCAAGCCTACCTAAGCAATTGTCAAAGATACTATATATAAGTAGTTTTTCAGTAACAATTATTTACCTAAGTAATTATGCTCATTAGACCTTTAAAGAGAAATTTACATAATGATCTTGGGGAATACCTTGGGACTCAGTGACTAACATCTTCTAAGACTAATCCTGCAATGTCTAGATAGAGTCCCATAACACTACCCAAACTTCATATAATTTCTCTTACACTAGTGGGTATCCCGTATGATTAGAATAGGCAATAAACGGCATAGACCATACTAGCTATGCATGGAATCCGGATGCATGAATCTACTCCGATAGAGGTTTGTTCTACGGGCTAATGGTAGAAATATGACACATCCCATGTAGGCACATAGCTAAGGAATGTGAAGGGTTTCTTTGTTATCACTTGGTTCTAGCCTTTGTTTACATAGAGTATTCACATAAAAGATCACATTAAGAGGTTCTATATAGTTCATAACCCAAAAAGATTTCACCTTAACAAATAGGGTACACTAAGGCTAACTACAATGGCTAACATGATAGCTCAATGACTTTTCTAAGGATGATTTCATGCCGTTCCATCCAACCAACCTTATGTCCACCATTCACACAAAAAGAATACCGTTACAACTTTCTTTCAAATTCAAGGATATCATAAACTTATATCTAGGATGAAGGTTCCACATAAACGAACTTCTAAGCTCTTGTTGAATGCCTTGAATCGGACTCGTTACAAACAGAAAGGACGGGGTCTCGCTGTTGGGCCCAAGCCTGTTAGGGCGTAGCTTAGCACTATATATAGACGCTATGGCAAACCCTATTCTGTAATTCTGTTCTTTCCTCTCCTTAATAAAACTGCTCTCCCTCTTCCCGTGGACGTAGCCAATTTATTGGTGAACCACGTAAATCTGTTGTCTTGTTTTTTGCGTTTTATTTTCTCATATTATCTCGAATTCCGCATAACAAACTGGTATCAGAGCCTCTCGGTTAATCGGTGTTCTTAAAGAATTCGAGATGTCTGCTTTGAACGTGACAATTGACAAATTCACAGGGAGGAACAGTTTCAGTTTATGGCAGATCAAGATGCGGGCTTTGTTGAAACAACAAGGATTCTGGGCGCCGTTGTCGAAAGACAAGAACACCGTTGTTACTCCTGAGATGGCGATTCTGGAGGAAAAGGCGCACTCGACGATCATGCTGTGTCTCGCGGATGACGTCATCACGGAAGTCTCGGATGAAGAGACTGCTGCTGGTCTGTGGTTGAAGCTGGAGAGTTTGTACATGACAAAGTCTCTAACCTATAAGCTGCTTCTGAAACAACGTCTATTCGGTTTACGAATGGCTGAAGGTACACAACTCAGGGAACATTTAGAGCAATTGAATACTTTGTTATTAGAATTGCGTAATATCGATGTGAAGATCGAGGATGAAGATGCTGCCCTAATTCTGTTAGTATCTCTCCCAATGTCGTTTGAGAATTTTGTTCAATCGTTCATTGTTGGGAAAGATACTGTGTCGCTGGAAGAAGTCAGATCGGCCCTTCATAGCAGGGAATTACGGCATAAGGCTAACGGCACAAGTACGGACATACAGCCTTCCGGTCTGTTCACCAGTAGCGGAAAGGGAAGGAAAAACGGCGGAAAGAAAAATAAGCCGATGTCGAAGGGTGCAAAGCCAGATGATGTTTGTAATTACTGCAAGGAGAAGGGACATTGGAAATTTGATTGTCCGAAGAAGAAGAAGCAATCGGAAAAACAATCAGTTTCTGCTGCTGTTGCTGAAGAAGACACCAATTCTGAAGAAGACATTGCCCTAGTTGCGGATGAGCACACTCATCATTCAGATGTGTGGGTTCTCGATTCTGGGGCATCCTATCACATCTGTCCTAGGAGAGAGTGGTTCACGACTTATGAGCAGATAGACGGAGGCAGCATCTCGATGGCCAACAGTTCTGTCTGCAAGGTGGTTGGGACAGGCTCGATCAAGATAAGGACACATGACGGTAGCTTCTGCACATTGAACGAGGTCAGGCACGTTCCATTGATGACGAAAAATCTGATATCTCTCAGTTCTTTGGACAGCAAGGGATTCAGCTGGTCGGGAAAAGATGGAGTCTTGCGGGTCTGGAAGGGTTCAAATCTGATTCTGAAAGGTGTCATGCGTGGTACTTTGTATTTTCTACAAGGTTCCACGGTTACAGGTTCAGCCCATGTTGCATCGTCAGAAGTTCACCAGGAGGATATGACTAAGTTATGGCACATGAGACTTGGTCATATGGGTGAAAGAGGGATGCAAATTCTGTCAAAGGAGGATCTTCTTGCTGGTCATAAGGTTAAAAGCCTAGAGTTTTGTGAACATTGTGTCTTTGGAAAACTACATCGCAACAAGTTTCCAAAGGCCATTCACAGAACAAAAGGCACTCTTGATTATATCCATTCTGATTGCTGGGGTCCATGCCGTGTTGAGTCTTTGGGAGGCTGCAGATTTTTTGTGTCCATGATTGATGACTACTCAAGGATGACTTGGGTGTACATGATGAAGCATAAAAGTGAAGCTTTCCAGAAGTTCAAGGAGTGGAAAATTTTGATGGAAAATCAAACAGGGAAGAAGATCAAGAGGTTGCGAACTGATAATGGGCTGGAATTCTGCTGGTCTGAATTTGATCAATTCTGTAAGGATGAAGGGATTGCTCGACATCGTACAGTCAGAAATACACCACAGCAGAACGGTGTAGCTGAGCGGATGAATCAAACACTTCTGGAGAGAGCAAGGTGCATGCTCTCTAATGCTGGGCTAGATAGAAGATTCTGGGCAGAAGCGGTTAGTACAGCTTGCTACTTGATTAACCGCGGACCACATACAGGCATACAGTGCAAAACACCTATGGAGATGTGGTCAGGAAAAGTTGCTGATTATTCAAATCTGAAAGCTTTTGGTTGTACGGCTTACTATCACGTCAGTGAAGGTAAGTTAGAACCAAGAGCTAAAAAGGGAGTATTTGTGGGCTACGGAGATGGAGTGAAAGGTTTCAGAATCTGGTCTCCAGCAGAAAAGAGGGTTATTATGAGCAGGAACGTTGTCTTTGATGAAAGTTCTCTGCTTAGAACCATTGTGAAGCCTACAACTACGTCAGAAACTGGGAGTCTTGATAAACAGGTGGAGTTTCAAGTCATTCAGAACGAGAGCGATTTGAAAGAACCTGAAGAGGAGGATCAAGAGCCACAGACAGAAACTGATATTCCAGAATCTATGCCATCAGATATCCATCGGAGTATAGCTCAAGATCGGCCAAGGAGGGTTGGAGTTCGGCCACCTACGAGGTATGGTTTTGAGGACATGGTGGGTTATGCACTGCAGGTTGCTGAAGAGGTAGATACATCTGAGCCGTCTACTTACAAAGAAGCCATTTTAAGTTCTGATTCTGAAAAATGGTTTGCCGCTATGGGAGATGAGATGGAGTCCCTACACAAGAATCAGACATGGGATCTGGTCATACAGCCTTCGGGGAGAAAGATTATTACTTGCAAATGGGTTTTCAAGAAGAAGGAAGGGATATCACCAGCAGAAGGAGTCAAGTATAAAGCCAGGGTTGTTGCCAGAGGTTTCAACCAAAGAGAGGGAGTGGACTACAATGAGATCTTCTCACCAGTGGTCAGACATACTTCCATCCGAGTGTTACTAGCGATAGTTACACATCAGAATCTGGAGCTTGAACAACTTGATGTGAAGACAGCGTTTCTACATGGAGAGTTGGAGGAAGAGATATACATGACTCAGCCGGATGGTTTCCAAGTTCCAGGGAAGGAAAATCACGTCTGCAAGTTGAAGAAGTCCTTATATGGACTTAAGCAGTCTCCAAGGCAGTGGTACAAAAGGTTTGACAGCTATATGGTGAAGTTGGGCTATACTCGGAGCTCATATGATTGTTGTGTCTACTACAATAGGCTCAAGGATGATTCATTCATCTATCTGGTGCTTTATGTAGATGATATGCTGATAGCTGCAAAGAAGAAGTATGACATTCAGAAGCTGAAGGGTTTACTTAGTGCTGAGTTTGAGATGAAGGATCTGGGAGCCGCTCGGAAGATTCTAGGGATGGAGATCATTAGAGACAGAGAGAGAAGGAAACTTTTCTTGTCACAGAGAAGCTACATTCAGAAGGTCTTGGCGAGGTTTGGCATGTCTTCATCTAAGCCTATTGATACCCCCAGTGCTGCCAATATCCATCTCACTGCCATGTTCGCTCCACAGTCAGAAGAAGAGAAGGAGTATATGTCACGAGTCCCTTATGCCAGTGCCGTAGGAAGTTTGATGTATGCTATGGTCTGTACAAGGCCAGATTTAGCACATGCAGTCAGTGTAGTGAGCAGATTCATGGGACAACCAGGGAGAGAACATTGGCAGGCTGTGAAGAGAATTTTCCGGTACCTTAGAGGTACATCTGACGTTGGTCTCATTTATGGAGGTGATACTCAGTGCTTGGTTACTGGCTATTCTGATTCTGACTATGCTGGAGATGTTGACACAAGAAGATCGATGACTGGCTATGTGTTTACCCTTGGAGGATCTGTCGTCAGTTGGAAGGCAACTTTGCAACCTACAGTGACTTTGTCTACTACGGAAGCGGAGTACATGGCCTTGACAGAGGCTGCAAAAGAAGGGATTTGGCTGAAAGGGCTGGTTAGTGATCTTGGTCTGCATCATGATCAGGCTACGGTGTATTGTGACAGTTTGAGCGCAATTTGTCTAGCCAAGGATCAAGTCCATCATGAGAGAACCAAGCATATTGACGTAAGGTATCATTTTCTGAGAAGTGAGAAGAGAATCAAGGTGAAGAAAGTAGGAACTGCTGATAATCCTGCTGATATGTTCACAAAGCCGGTTCCACAGAGCAAGTTTCAACACTGTTTGGACTTGCTCAACATCAGAAGCTGTTAATTGCCCTGCGGGGCAACTCTGAGGAAGAGGGGGAGGCCTGGCACTATCATAGTGCGTCTAAAGAATCTGTTCGGAGAATTCAAGTCAAGCTAGACATTTGTTGAATGCCTTGAATCGGACCCGTTAGGGCGTAGCTTAGCACTATATATAGACGCTATGGCAAACCCTATTCTGTATTTCTGTTCTTGCCTCTCCTTAATAAAACTGCTCTCCCTCTTCCCGTGGACGTAGCCAATTTATTGGTGAACCACGTAAATCTGTTGTCTTGTTTTTCGCGTTTATATTTTCTCGTATTATCTCGAATTCCGCATAACAGCTCTATTAAAGGTCACATGTCAATAAAATATATAAGACTAAGAGGACATAACATACTAACTCTAGAAAACATATTCGCATATACATGCATCATGAAAGGGACACAAGTCTACTAAAGCAAGAAACACACTTACTTCACATATAGCATATCATTCTAGAAGCACGTATGCATAACAAAAAACAACTATTGGTCACCTATTTGATACTATAATATCATTAATATAAATATTATAAGACTCATATAACCAAGTAGGAAGAATCATAATGCATCCTAAGACTACACACACAAGGACATAGTCATAGTCTAACATGATCACCTAATGTCAATAGAAGAACACATCGTCTAACATTACTCATATGTAGATATATATGATCATATTTCACATAATTAAACTAGAAAAACCATAATAATATATCAACTAATTTTGACAAGGCCATGATCATCATAGTGCATAAATCAAAGCCGATGAGGACATATCATTCACAACTAAAACACATAACACCACCACTATAAGTGGACCATACTAATGAAAACATAATTGAAGAACAAAATTTAATAATATAAAGAGAATTAGGGCAGCGTACCATTAATCCACTTCAATCCATAGCTAAGTCAACCAACACAATACCCAATGGCCCTTACCCATGGCCATGATCACCAATTCAATTCAATACTTACAATAGACAGTGAATCAAATATAATTCAACATATATTTATGAATTTAGGGCATTATACTAACAATTCTAACATGATACTATCAAAATTCAATAGCCCTACTCTAAATATATAAGAATTTCATAATGTAGAGACATCATCACTTAACCTTGAAAATAGTCAAAACTAGGATTGCATGGTTCGAATGGGTTCATAGAGTTTTAGGTTAAAATAGACGAATTGACATCAATTCAATCATAGTAGAATAGTAGAGAATATAATTAAAATAAATCAACCATAATGTGCTAACCACAAATCATCTATAAGATTTCATAACATTAGAGCATGTGCAAGATCCTTACTCATAACCCAATACAAAGCTTACATGACAAACGATCAAATGAAGTCCCATAACCCCACACAACCAAGTAAAGCCAACAAAAGATCACAAGGAATGTGTAACTTCATATAACATAGAATCGTGAGTGGTCATCATCATATGTAGCAATATGGACACAATAACATGTTCATAAGTGAGATTAACATCATATACGTCCTAAACACATGAAGTCAATATTCGCATATGTTAAAAATTGTAAAAACATAAGAACATCTTCTCAAGATTTCCCTCAAGGACAACTAGTGTAATACATAGGTTGATTCACATACCCCTTTAAAAAGACAAACCCAGTAATTCATCCTAGTTAGAGTTCCGATTATTACATTAATTTTTTTTTGGGAAAAATTGCATTTAACGACATAGACCACATAAGGTAATTGTGGAATCTAGTGTTATGAAACCCTACACTGAAAGAAGGTCGTCTACTTGCAATGGTAGAACCCTAACATGAACATAGAATTCTAGGTGGATCGACAAGCTAGTTTTCCTATGGGGGAAACATAGTTCAAGAATTAGGAGAAATACTTGAGACCCCCTTTATGAAAAATCTCATTGTAATCTTTATATGAAACATCTAAAATGACATAGGGGAATATATAAAATAACATGTTTTTTCATGAGATTTTAAGGTCCTAAAATATTTTATAATGTGTTAATGAGAGAGTTTCTAATGATTTTGATGAATTGGGAGCCAAAAGTCAACGGACAACCAAGACGTTCAATGACTAGTCATATGTGTACCTCATGTGTTTTAATGTGCTCATATCAGTGTTTCATGAACTTATTAGGTCCTCATATGAGTAATAATAATGTGTATAGGCAGTGTGACAACTTTCATGATGTTTGGAGGTCCAACATCAAAGAATTTCAATATCGTTCGAAAGGTTTGGCTTGAAATGACCTTGTGTGTCATTACATATTTAGTTTAGTTTTATGTGTTCCTTTTGGATGAAATTTATATGGAAGGTACTAAAGTCATACACTATCATATTTATGTTGTAAAAGAACACCAAACATAGCCAAGGACCAAGCAAGGGTTCTTGAGGAACGACACATGTTGGTTGAAAAAACATCAAAAAGCAGTCCCACCTACGGATGGTAATCTACGGCCAGTAGCCTGGTCGAAACCCCTTAAGTGGAGGAAGTTGGTCAAGACATAGGCATGGGAGGATGGGCTTCCAAAGACCATCCTTTGACCCAAACCACAGACCAGTAGGACGGTCTTTTGGTCGGGAGATGGCTTGTCGATGGTCAGGTGTTGATGGTGCCTGCAACTCGCTTGCTTCGTTGTTAAGTGAATGGGTCAATTTGTAAATTCACCCCACGTCCAAATAATGCTTTGGGAGGTTACGTAGGAGTATTTTAGTTATTTTAAGTGGGTTTACAAGTCCTAAACTCCAAGATGAATTCATTATTCCAAATAAAAACAAAATATTTCTACAAAATTCTCTTGAACTCCATTAGAGAAAAATCTGAAGGAAGAGCTTGAATTGAAGTTATGATTGGTGATTCTTCATCAATGTCGTGGATTAACATCAGTGAGGTATGGTTTCTTGTTCATCAAGGAGCAAAACTTCTAAGTGATTTCTGAAGTCTTCTAAAGATAAACTTGTCCAATTCTATGATCTAGCCATTGGGTATTGCATAAAACATTTTGAATCATCGAATATTGATTTAACTGATTTTAATTAGGTTATTCTTACCTCAAATATTTATTTTATTTAATGTAGGTCTTTCAATATGTTGTGATTGGAATGGTCCACTTAAGGAGGCAATGTTATGTGTTGTACTTGTAATTTATGTAGCCTCGTCGGCGTTACTTTATATATTATAATGATCATAGCCTTATTGTCATTAATTGATATATTATATTGATTGGTGTAGCTGAGTTATTTGAAGTATGATCATAACTATCTACTTTGATTAAGGTGATTTTATGTGTTCTTCTATTGATTTTGTTAGGTGATCATGTTAGACTATGACTATGTCTAGATATGTCTAGTCTTGTAATTTATGAATGATTCTTCCTAAGTTGTTACATGAGTCTTATGACTGTAATACTAATGATTCTATAGTAGTATTTAGGATGACCTATAGTTGGCTTGGTAGTGCCTATGTGCTTCTTTAGTGATATGTTATATGTTATGAAGTGAAGTATTGATATGTCTTGTTTTGGTTGACTTGTGTCACTTAGTTGATATACGTACATTGTGAATATGACATTCTTGACTTAGAGTGCTAAAAGCCTCTTAGTCTTGTATGTATGAATGATATGTGGCCTTGAACATAGTTAAAAGGACCAATTATTTGGAGTCCTCAATCTAGTTGAGAGGTTATGATATCCTTCAACTCAATATCTGTAATGGTATCCTTCTTGTGTGAACGATGGACTTATGGTTGGTTGGCTGCAATGGTATGAAATAACCTTTAGGAAATTCATTAAGTTATCTTCTTAGCCATTTAATGTCAATCCTAGGGGACCTATTTTGTAAGGTGAATGTGATCGGTTTATGAATTAGATATGGAACCTTTTCATGTGATCCTTATGTGAATTACTCTATGAGAACAAAGGCTAGCACCGAGTGAGTATGGTAAGGGAAATAACTCTATTTAAGAACGAGGCTAGAGTGCAATGATACCCTTCATATTCCTTGAACATGTGCGTACATGGGATGTATCCCAGTTCAACTATTGGAAAGTAGAACACCCTTATCAGAGTAGGTTACAACTTCGGATTCCATGCTTTGCTAGGATTCTCTTTGTAGGTTATTGACTATTCTCATCACATGGGATACATACAAGTATTGGAGAATTTATATGAAGTTTAGGTTATTATATGGGATACTATCTAGACATTGCACAATACACTTTAAAGATATTCGTGAGTTAGTTCCTAGGTATTCTCCAAGACCATTACTTGAATGTCCTTATGTGATAGATGTCTCAATGAGCTAATAAAGTTAACGATTTAAGTTAGAAGGTATGTAAATGACTGAGTACCTAGGCTAGAGTATTTTAAGGATTCCCTAATTAATGTGTGAAGGGGGCATGAAGTATGGTCTCTTCATGTCTTACCTAGGGAAATTATAAGAATGACTCTACATTGGAATGTTGGTTGATACATTAAACATGATCTAAACTTAGGAAGTCTTGAGGATTATTTAGTTAATGTTCAGAGGTTGTATAAGCGTTCTCTTATTGAATTAATTACATAAGTCTTTTGATAACCTTGGTAAGGAGAATGTCATATTATATATATTATGTGTTTGGTATATGGAAAGTGTATGTATCTCAATATAGGTAGTCATATGGATCAATTAGGTGTTCTTAGAGAGTGTGTATGGGAGGTCTCTTTGTGTCTTACTTATGTGAGTCTTAGGACAAATGTTAGTGAAAGGTTGCATGTTAAAAGGGGGTCACTATAAGGTTGAATTAGTTCACTGTAAGGTGGAATTAATTCATCGTAACATCGAACTTACTTTAGTATAAACTTACATAGTTCAGTGTAATGTTTCATAAAATGTGAATAAATGTTAGTGTTTTATATTATGTGTTTCTAACATGTTTAATGTTGTTCTTAAGCTTATACTATGATGTCTTAATAAAAAAACACCATATTTCCATTAAATGTCCGTTCTGATGATTTTAATGCATTAAGTAATACTTAGAACATGTGTTTGTTCTAATTTCAATAATTTTTTCTATCTCTAAAGTGATTCATAGGTGAAGGCACATTTTGGAGCAAAACTTGTATTATAGGATTTTTCAAAGAAGGTTGAAGTATGTCATCACTTGACTCGAATGCATCACTATCTTAGAGTTTCTCATATTAAAACATTGCATTTGACTTATAGTACTATATTTTGATTGGAAGGGTTCTGTCCCAATTATTCTTGTGTCTAAGATTTGATTAATTGGAACTTAGTATTTCTTTTGGTTTATGTGAAATATATTTTGAAAGACTTTTCGCATGTTATGAAACGTTTAAACTCCGCAATACTTTTCAAGTATGCATATGCAATGAATGATATAGAAAGGGCTTTTACAAGACCTCCGAGAGGTCAAGTATTCTGTTCCACACTCTAAGAGTTCCCTACATTATAGGGTGTGCTTTCGAGATTTGACACTCTATCTCATGAAAACTATTGTTAACCTACCTTCCCACATAGGGACGGGACACCTCTAATAACTAGTTCACTCGGTACTAAGCTAAGGTCCCTTTTTAAAATGTCTTTAAGACATTATTTATCATCATAGCTTAGTATAGGTCATAGGAGAATAAACCCTTGTATATCATAATCATTAGGTCATTTGGAATTCCACGAAAATTTCCTTTCAATACAACCCTTATATGTGAGATTAACACGTTATCGTCATCATATCATAGTAAGTCACATAAGTTATCAAAATAAACCTCTTATCATTACACCTCAATAATAATCTTACAATCCATATACTCAATACATTTCAATTATATTAATCATACCATCACCTATCTAATCTAATCACAATTAATACATCAATTGAACGTCTTCATCAAGTACAAGCCATCACAATTGAACTAAGGATTCAAGATCATAAGTCATACTAATTTACCGTCTTGATCTTTCTTCCATGGTCTGACCATTAACATAAAATATCCATCCACTGATATAATTTATAACATCGTATACTACTAATTAAAACAAGAACTAAGTCATTGCATCATCCCTATTTAATTCAACATCAATTCACAACCTAGGGTTATGGACAATAGGGTCAATCCATGTTCTCTTCTATGGAATTGGGTATGACTTCAAGAACTACCCTAATTAACCAATTATCAATTATAATATATCCATAATAATAAAAAGAAACTAAGAAAAATACAATTTGAAATATCAATTTCGTATAAGAATAAAACCTTTGTTTTTATCAACTTTTGAAAATCTTATTTTAAGAACCCTTTGGAGAAAGGAGTACTAAAGGTTTATTGTTCCCATACCATAGCTATTAATGAATATTGATGGGGAGAAATTTGAATCTTGGAGACCTTGTGACTTAGAATTGATCTTGAATGGAGTCTTGGGAAATATAGAGAGAAAGTAGAGAGAAGGAAGAGGATTTTGTGTTTGGGAATTGAAGTGAGTTAGGATAGTCTAATGAAGTTTAGGTACTTATATAGTCCCTTAATTATATTAATTAGACACTCCCTATCCCTTAATTAATAACCTAAGCAACTAAATAATTAAATGACTCAGTTAAAATTGGATAACCCAAAACCAGACCTGACCTACGAGACCCCGATCTACGGTCCATAGGTTAGTCTACGCTCCTCCATTGAACGTCTATTGTTGGTGTTAGAGAGTTTTGTTTTGGACCATTTTTGAAAATGGCTAATTCTGGGACCAAGGAGACATAGACACCCCATCAACAAGACGACGACTCGTCGTTTGGCAACCGTAGATGGCTATTGTCAAATTTATTAGCTTTTGGTCAAATGCAAGGGTTTTCTCCAAGGAACCTTAGGGTGTTCCTTGGGGAGTCGTACCCGAGGTTTCGACCCCTAACACACTCTAATACATTTTTAAAACCTTCTACAAAATTTCATTGAAATGCGACTCTTAAAAACCCATGAAACATGTCATGGCAGACTAACCTCTATTGCACAATTCACTAGACGTCATGGACGTTTCTTGACTTTTTGACTATAAAACATCCTAAATGATTTATATACAATATTTTAGGTCTTAAAACAGTGTTCTGTGTCTATTGTCTTCATGTAAGGCTCTAGATAAGGTCTTGGACTTCCGAAGTGTTACATTATCCCCCCTTAGGAACATTCGCCCCTAAAAGAGACTAAATCTTTTTATAGGGAAAGGATAAACTCAATCTAGCATCTCAACAAATAAAACCATATTATAACATCATTTACAATTAAAATTAACTTAACAACATGGAATTTACAAATTGAAACTCAAACCGTAATATACCACATATAAGTGTTGAATATCATAACATGAGGAATGTCCTTCTAAACATCAATATAAGCTAAACATGATCATCAAGTCACTTCTGCGAAAACGTCATATAACAAATTAACATGCTCAATAATACTTCACGACGGCAACAATACACCAATTTCACAAATAAGTGCAATTCAGGGAAAACAACATTTTCACTTGAAACTCATTTAGCATAACGATTTTACCATAAATGTGAATATTTTAGCAAAACCGGTGAAATTCAAATCTACCCATTAACTTAGTTAGGAAAAAGATGAGGATAACAGGACTTCAAGTCGGTCTCAGCCTCTCATATTGCTCCCTCAACTAGGTGGTTTCTCAAAAGGACTTCTACGGAGGCCACCTCTTTGTTCCTCAATTAGGTAGTTTTGGGGTTTCATATTAGGGAGGGAAGGTTCGATTTTAAGAGTTAGTTTTAAAGTAGATTTAAGGCATATATAATAACTTAAATTACCTTAAAACACCAAAATTAACCTCCCATATTATAATATGGAAGAAGGATTAATTTTATAAGTCACCCCTAGCATGGCAGCTTGCAGGCAGAAAAACTGCTGGTTGAATCGACAGAAGCTAGCGATGGGGGATGTCTGATCAACGAGCCTTCCTTATGCTCCACCATTGGTGACATACACTCCCATCTTGGTTGCTGATCTCATACTTATAAGTGTGAAGCAATTCCACCAATTGAAGGGGCGTCGACCTGTCTAAGGAGCATCGATTGCCATGCGTCATTTGGACACCGTGTAGGAAATCTTTGGCCAGCAGTTGGGTCCTCGTAAAGGAGCCTTTGGGGTGTAACGACCAGACATTTTTAACCTAAATACTCTCATATTATGGCTAGAATCCTTACATATCATTTCAGACCCCAAACAACATATGAATATACAAAGGCACACTAGAACACAATAGTACGTCTAGAGACCAACTTTCAAACGTCTTGGCCGTTCTTGGACGTTTCACCTCTAAAATACTTCAAATAAACTATAGCATCTATAAAAACACTTCATTAACATGTTAATACCATTTGTAGAAACATGTGAGGATCTAGACACCATAGTTTATTTTGAGGGTCTTGACACTGCTAGGCGTCGTTTAGATAAGACGCTTCATTTGTGGTGCCTGCCACGGTTAGGGATTGATGTCACCACCGAGGAGCACTTCATAGAAGTAACATGGCGTAATTTACCTGTCAGAGGTGTTCTATTATCCCATAGTCATATTTCATCGCATTATTATAGGTAAATTTAGCAGAAAATTTAGAACTTTCATGGAACATTGTATTCTAGAATCATCACTTCCAATAATGTAAAAATAACATAAGTACATAGTTAGACTCTAAGTCTCTTAGCCATCTGGGACTCAAAATCATTAGAGTATATTAGGTAAACGACCCTTTAACATCATAACATAATATATAAGCTATTACATATACATTGAATAAAACATAACATAGGAATTTCTTGAATTTTAAGGATCCCTTTCCTTGAGCTTGGGAAACACATATAGAGCCCTTCACTCTAGAGACATTCTTTAAGCATCCACAACCAAGTCAAGACTTCCATTATCATGACACTAAGACAATAGTCAACTTTAACATACATTAACTTCACTTCACATAAAACATTGTTGAACTCTTCTGATAATCCCAACCTAAGCTTACTAGTGCAATTTACATGTTAAGTTCCATAACCTCACACATACTATATAAACCTATAAAGAGACTACAAGCATCATACACTACATATATAATAAAGACAAGTATAGAAAACTTCATACATGTTAAGTAAGTCCTCATCACATAGTAAACAAGAGAAACATTATGCATCTATAGTAAGATTTCATCATATAGAAACTGTAAGACTCATGCAATGCATATTATCACGAAATTATGTCAATGCCATAATGAAATGCACTTATGACATATACATATTCATATACATATAGAACACCGTCCTAGAACTCCCTTCCAGAGCTACTTGTTGAATGCATAGGTAATGTCCCATACCCTTACCTACAGTGAGAAACATCCCTTAGGTTATCCTAGTTAGGGTCCATTACTTTACTTCCATTGTCTATTTTACTTTTGGGAAATCCTAGCCTTAAACAAAAATTAGATCATGTAAGCGAAACATCGAATTTTTCATCATGGAAACCCCCACAAAAGGGAGGTGTTCTACTTGCCATAGAAGAACATTAAAATCTTCCTTGCATATAGGTGGATCCAATTGCTAGGTCTTATAGGGGAAACATATTTATCGAACTAGAAGATATATATTGAAGACCTGTTTATGCCAATTGGCATTGTAACTTCCATCTAATGAGAAACATAAGGTGAACCTGCCTCCAAGGGATGTTAACACCCCATATGGGACCATTGCTGAACAAGACTTCTTCATTAGTAAAGGTCACCTCTATCTCATTTGTCATGTTCACTCGGTGCTAAGCTAAGTTCTCTTTATTGAGAGTCTTTATTACTTTACTACATAAAAATGGCTTTAGGAGAATTAAACCTCATATGCTTTGCTCATAGGTTATTGATAAGAATGTCATTTCTTCAACCTAATTCATTTGAAAAAACCTTTCACGTGGATATAGAATATTAAAGTATAATGTAATTTTAAGTACAATTAAGCAAACAATTACAAAAAAACTCTTTAGTAGATTATCTTACATATTTTCACTATGTATTAATTCATGTGTTTGTACATGCTCATATATGAGGAAACTTTCATATACTACATTGATACACTACATATATGCATACTTCATCATATCATATACTTTACATTATAGCATATACTTTAATGTTAATAGCTTAATTCATGCATTCATATTCATGTTCATAGAGTAATCGCCCTAGGAATTGTTGTATCAATATAGACATGCGTAATGTGTAGACAAAGGCTCATACCCATACCTATACTAGTTACCTATCAACTAATCCTACTTATGATACATTTCACGCATCATGGACAAATACTTTACATGCATAGTAGTAGACATTAGTTGGATATGAGAATTAACCTTTCATTAGACACCATGAACCTATAATACATGTAAACATGCATGAGGTGTGAGTGTGTGTTCATTGGACTACATGATAACATAATGGCTATCATAAAAATATTGAGGAAGCCACCTTCTTAAGACCACAATCCACATTCATGAATATAACACACACCACATTAAAATATAAGAGACGAGACAACTTAAACAATTTCGTTCTAGACTCCTAACATTGGCTAATGCCACACATTCATATAGGGTACATTGGTAGGGGTCAATCACCATCACAACATCATCAATGGAAGCACATATACAAAACATAACTCTTACAACTTCATTCAAATGAAATTACATAATCAATGTAACCTAGATCATGAACTAGCATTATAGACTAGGCAAATAAAATTACATTGTATGATCATCATAACCCCGCATTCAAAACACAATTGCCTTCAAGGCCATAATAAATCACATTTAGAATAAAAAGGAATAAAACACTGCCAAGATAAGTGGACCATACCACACAATGCCATACAAGGCAAATTCAACTAGAAATTCAATAAAAAAGTAGAAGAAGTAGAGTAATCCTACCAATTCCCAAATATTCAAACATCAATGATCAATACTTATAATTCACCAATAAATCTTGTATAAGGATGTAGCTAAAAGTAAATTAATATAATCAAAATCATATTTCTTCGTTCATAAGATAAATATCACATTAGGTACTACATAATTAATTCTATAGGAAGTAGAGGAATGTAGATTCAACATACCAAACCTCTTATACTTGATCTTCATTTATCAATTATACAACTAGTTATCAATAAAAATAAAAGACAATATCTATAATCAATTTACCATAATTGAATCACTCTAAAATCAAGGTACCATCAAGATCACAATAATTACAAATAGGCTAAATTGAGAAGTTGGGAGGATCATGGCTTAATCTTGAAATTAGATTGAAAACAACATTCAAAGTAGTATATACTCATCAATTCATTATCATCATGCTTTAGAAATCATTTTAGAAAGAACCCATGGATAGATTGGAATATAGACAATTTGATCATGAAATCTCTTTGAAAACCTTTGAATGAGCTCTCAAGATGAATGTGTATCTAAAGATGAAGGATCTCCATACCTCATTGTAGGAGAAAACTACTAAAACATTATGAGTGAAGATTGAGAATACATCACCATTGTTGTTCTTGAGTTTCATCTCCAATGGAGGTTTCTTGAGAGGTTTTGTTTTGAGAGGGAAAGTATAATTTCCAGAATAAGGCATAATTAGGGTTAAAGGCTTATATACATACTTAAAATACCTAAAAACACTTAAATAAACCATTATATTAATTTGGGAACGTGGGGTACATTCCCCATTCACCTTTTAGTGACAAGCGTGCATTGCATTGAAGTTGTAGGCTGCATCAATGGGAGAAGTCGATGGGGCATCAAATGGACTAAGGCTCGTCCTGTTGCTGCGTCGTTTGAATATGCAGCTCCTTCTTGGGACTTAATCCCTAATTTTTAAGTCTTGAGCTACGCCCCCAATGAATGGGCGTCGATTGACGAACGGTCTGTCGTTCCTTGGCTCGTCGATTGATACTACTACGACAATGTCTAGGCAGCCTTTGGGTCCTCCTCAAGGACCCCTTGGGTGGTCCTTTGGGAGTCATGCCCGGACTTTTCCAACATAAATAAAATCATTTACAATTTAGGGACCTTCCATATCAATTTCAACAATAATGAACACGTAAAACATGCCAATACAAATCAAGACACACATGCACGTCTCAATGCTAACTTTCAAATGTAATCGGATGTTCTTGGAAGTTTGACCTCCAAATCACATAAAATAAAGTATGCCTACTTTAAAATTCTAATTAAAATATTGTGAAACTTTTTATGCACATGTGAGTATGTAAGCACCTTACTTTATTTTTGGAGAAACCTTATAATATCCCCCCACTTGGGAACATTTGTTCTCAAATGACAGTTGGGACAATTCAAACATATCAAGGACTTCAATGACCCATAGAGAAGCTCACAACATTCAAAACATCATCACGTAGAAGTCAATGCACCAAACATATAAGGAACACCATCTTTCATAGCATTTACCACTCAATGCAACACAAGCAAGCAAAAACCTTTATTCACTCACTCTTCAATGCACCAAACACCTAGGCTATTGTCTTGTTCATAGGAAGAGCATCTTTCTCCTAATCATACTATGGTACTTTAATTTTAATTCATTAAGAATTCATTATTAAAAAATCTTTAAGTCACACAAAGCTAAGTTCAACATCACTCAAGAAGCAAATAAGCATTCAAACATCAATGCAAATAAACTTCAGTCAAGTAGATCAACAAGGATCCTTATAAATTAGACATAGTGTCATGAAGGCCATATTCAACCTTCTTATGCCGAGTTATGTTTAAGGAGTAATGTCCTTCTCCTCAAGACACTTACATGTCTTAATGAGTTCAAACACAAGAAGTGCACAAAGGTCAATTTATTTGTATGAGAATTTCTCAACTTTTTAACAAAGCATGCTCAAACTTCCTTCCTAGTGAAGTCTAAATGGTAAATTACACAACACACACTACAACAATAGGAAGTCGTTTCACATAGTTTGGATTCCAAGCATAAAACTAGCCTTCATAAACACGCATCAATTTGGGAAAATCTTACAATTTATAGGCACACATAAAGAGCAATAGATAATCATACCATCACACTCAAAGGTAAGCGAACAATAATACTTCCCAAACAATAAAAGTCACACATTTTTAAGACACTCATCATTTTTCTTTTTAAGGCGCAATTTCTCATTAACGGCATAGAATTCCACACATTAAGTGTGACTTCAAAGATGTTTCTTACCCTATATCATGAAGTTAAATGCACAACTAACATATCAAGATGCACAATCAACATGAGAAAAAATGATATTAATCAAAAAACATTTTCATGCCATTTAAAATCTTCAAAAGATACTTAACATGGTGTCAATAAAGACATACATAACATATGGAGAACATGCAACATATGATTTTATGAAAGACTCCTATCATGAACAATTTTCGAGGAACGCTTTAGTGACAAACTCAAGTAAGAATAGAAGGACAAAATAGGAATATCAAAAACCTTATTACTCACATCAACATGCCCCACTTGGGATAAACCCATTTATGAGAAACTCAACTCAACCTTAAGAAAATCTTAGCTTACCAATCTTAGCAACTAAGCACATCATCCCTCCATTTGGATCCAAGATCATCCATACCCTTCATTAAAATCACCTAAAAGTAATTCTCAACTTCAAGAAGTTCAACGAAACTTAAAATAAGAACATTAATGGCACTTCAAATTGCACCATCTTGGCACATTATCCCAACTTAGGGTTATCCTAATAACACAATGCCCTTAAATCTCTAGGTCAAGGAAGGTCAATATTAACCTATATACTCCTCACACAAGAAGGTTGGCATCATTGAGGGTTTTCACTCCAAATCTTTTGTTAAAGAGACTTCTAAATAAAACATCAAGGGTTTATACCTTTATCATCATCATTCCTCTAAGGTTTACACCTAAAGGAAATCCATAACAATCTAGTTAGGTCATAATATTCAACCACATAGGGTCTCAACCATACCATTAATACCAAGGAACATGAATACCATAAGGGTAACATAGAGGAGACTTAGTCATAAGGCCTCTTTCTTTTCATTCAACACTATGGGAAGGTAACTTCAAGGTCATTTCAACCCACATTCGCATATTTAGAGGAACTTTCATACGAAAAATGCCCACTTACAATATAAGGACACTTTTCAATGACAAAATTAATGATTAAACTTAAAAGAGAACTGACAACTTTAAAGTAGGTCAACATTAGTTCTTTCCTCCTCTTTAAGGATCAACGGATACATACTACCCTTCTAGAGAACCCTTAGGGCAAGACATTATACGAACTGATGGAGTAAAACCCTTTCTTCCCTCTTTCCACACTCTTAGAATAGGTTCATAAGGGAACTAGTCAACTAATCATAAGGGTTCTCCCATCAGCTATCATACTCCATAATCACCTTACAAGGTAGTTCACTACCTTCACTTTAAGGATCAAGTCCAAAAGGACTCCAATCCATACAAGGAAACTATGAAGCACCTCTCCAATACCAAGACAACAATGAAACGTTTACACATATATAAAGGCAACATGCATTCTTTAGCTATTTATCACACTTCTTATAAGCATTTAAAGTCTAAACCATATCATTAGACCATCATAATACAAAATCATATAACAACTTATCATTCCTAAATGGAAAACATTTGCAGCATAACAACCATTAACAAGTTATAAACATATCATGACATAAATCCTCACATGACATATAATTTGACATAATTCAAATATATGACGACAAATGGCATCACATAACCACATGTCAAATACACCTTCACATATGCTCATCAAACCATAAAACCAAGGCCATAATTGGAATCACATAACCATTTGTCAAATACACCTTCACATATTCTCATCAAACTATAAAACAAAGGTAACCATCAGACTCACCTTTTTCTCCCTCAAGAATTGAGATACAATCTCATACAAGCAATCACATCTAAAAGACCACTGGACAAGAAAACATAAGAGAGAGATCATATAAATTTATGTTCTATGGCAAGACATGAGAATAGTGACGAAGGGGAACTCTATCATACTATAGCCTCTCGCTCATAGATGTGTCGCGACTAACCAATGACGAACGAGACACTATTAGATATGACAATATGAGACTTTGGACCCTAAAAAAAGTTTTATAACATGATGCACTAATATCAAATTAATCATGACCTGAGGGCACCCCCTATAAGTAATATGGGGTACTTGACCTCTTGGTTGTCATATAAAATCCCATAGTAATCTTTCACCTCCTTATCATAGGTAAATATGGAGGAAAATTTAAAACTTTTATAGCACATGGTATGCTAGAATCATCACTCCATTAATATAAAGATAATATAAGTACATAGTTAGACTCTAAGTCTCTCAACATCATTTGAGTATATTAGGTACACAACCTTTAAAATCATAACATAATATCTAAGTTATCATATATACTTTTATTAAAACATAACATACAAATCCTTTAATCATAATGATCCCTCTCCTTGAGATTGGAAAACATATATCAATCCCTTCACTTTAAAGATATCCTTAAAGCATACACAACCTACACTTTGTGTAAAAAGGTGATTAGTAATGGTGTTAGTATAAGAATGCAGTAAGTATTGAAACCATGCAAAAACATGCATTTAAACGGGCTATTTACTTTTAAACCATGCATCATGCTTTTCTGTAAAAAATCTTAAAACGTGAGACATTAATCATCATATTATTCACATACTTCATATTGACATATACAATGGTTATAACATCACATAAGGAATATATAGTATTTAAGGCACATTTACATTTCATTCACAGTAAACTTCTTTTCCTTTTCAATAACCTCATTCTTTCCTTAACTCTTTAACTTCCCAAGTAACCCATTAGTGACACTTGGTGAAATGTATGAATAATGTCCCATTAAACTATCCACACTCAAGCATCACGATAAAGACACAAGGTAAATATACATACAACCTTCATTAACCCAAAGCATATATTCATAAAAGTATAAAATCTCATAAGACACAGTCTTCATATTTGATCCAACATACTTTATGAACCACATAGAAGAACTCATTAAAAGATCACATACAAGTCAAGACTTCCATTATTATCATAGTAAAACAGTAGTCACTAGTAAAATACTTTAACTTCACATCACATAAAACGTTATCGAACTCCACTCATAATCCCAATCTAAGCTTACTAGTGCAATGTACATGTGAAGTCCCATAACCTCACACATACTAAATAAACCAATAAAGAGACTACAAGAATAATACACTCCATATATCGTCAAGACAAGTATGGTAAACTTCATACATGTCAAGTAAATCCTCATCACATAGTAAACACGACCAACATTATACATCTTGAGTAAGACTTCATCATATCGATAATATAAATCTCATTCAATGCATATTATAATGCAATTAAGTCAATGCGATGATTTAATGCATATAAAACATATACATATTCAAATATATATATATATAGTGAACTCCTTCCTAAAACACCCTTCAAGATATACTTGTGCAATGCATAGGTAAATTCCCCTACCCTCACCTATAAAAAGCAACTTCCCCTAGTTTATCCTACTTAGGGTCCATCACTTTACTTCCATTGTTCATTTTACGTTAGGGAAATCCTACCTTTAACCAAAAATGAGACCATGTAAGCCGAACATGGAATTTGGTGTAATGGAACCCCCCCAAAAAAGGAGGTGTTCTACATGCAAAAGAAAAACATTAACATCATGCTAGCATCTAGGTGGAACCACTAGCTAGGTCATATGGGGTCAACATAGTTATGGAACTAGGAGATATATATTGAAACCCTAATATTGCCAATTGGTATTCTAACCTTAATCTCATGAGAAACATAAGTTGAATCTCCCTCCAAGGGAAGTAAACACCCCATATGTGACATTGGTGAACAAGCCTTCCTTTTTAGAAAGGGGCACCTCCCTCTTATTAGTCAAGTTCACTCGTATCTAAGAAAAGTTCCCTTTATAGAATGCCTTTATGAACTTTACTTCATAGAAATGGCATTAGGAGAATTAACCCCTCATATTCTTAGCTCATAGGTTATATATGACAATGCCCTTTCATAAACCTAATTCATGTGAGGAAACCTTTCATATGGACATAGCTTATTCAAGCACAGTCTATTTTAGAGTATAATTGAGCAAACCTTTCAAAACACCCTCTGCTTATTATATCATCATGTATTCATTCATGTCTGTGTGCACGTTCGTACACGAGGAAATTTTTCACATACTACATTTAGACACTATGCATATGCATACTTCATCATATCATATGCATTACATCACAGCATATACATTAATGTCAATATCCTAATTCATGCATTCGTATTCATGTTCATAGAGTAATCACCCTAGGAACTATTCAATTAAGCTAGACATATGCAATATGCAGACAAAGTCCCATACCCTTACCTATAGTAGTTACCTATCAAGTAATCCTAGTTAATATACATTTCATGCTTCATTGACACATATTTTAGATTCATAGTAATAGACATTAGTACATATGAGAATTATCCTTTTATTAGGCACCATGAACCTATACTAGTTGTGAGCATGCATGAGGTGTGAGTGTGTGTACATTGGACTACATAATCACATAATGGCTATCAACAAAATATTGAGGCAGCCACCCACTTAAGACCTTAATCCATATTCATGCATATAACACACAACACATTATAAGATAGAGACAAGAAAACTTCAACAATTGTATTCTAGACTCCTAACATAGGCAAATATTACACATCATATAGGCTACATAGGTATGGGTAAATCACCAAAAGGAATTCATAAATGGCAACACATAGACCAAACCTAATCCTAACAACTTCATTCAATTGAAATCACATCATCAATGATCATGAACTAGCATTGGAGACTAGGCATATAACTTTAGATTGTATGATAATCATTACCACACATTAATAACACAATTGCTTTCTATTCCATGATCATATCATATATGGAATTACAAGGAAGTAAACACCACCACCATATGTGGACCATACAACACAATGTCATAGTAGGACAATTCTACTAGCAATTCTATAGACAAGTAAATGAAGTAGAGCAATCTTACCAATTCACCAATCTTTGATCATCGTTGATCAATACTCATAATTCATGTATAACACAGTAGTTAAAACTACATAAACATAATCGAAATCATAACTCAGCCATCATAAGATCAATATCACATTATGTACACTACATGTAATGACCCGAGAGTACCCCTAGAAGTTAAGGCTTTCTAGAATCGGAACAGGGCTTACATGACCTCTCAGAGGTCTTGTACAAGCCCTTAGACATCGTTCATCGCATACATGTGTGAAAACTAGTGCGGAATTAAAACTTTTCACACTAAATAATAATACATAAAAATATCTCTTTTACAGAAAAACATAGTCAAATGCTATGTTTCTAATTCACCATCATGGACATAAGAATATATTGGGACACGGCCCATACTTTATCATATGTGGAAATAGCTAAGTTTAATACAATAATTTCAATAAGGGAATCTATAAATCATGATGTCTTAGAATCTTTTGAGGACATACCAACTTTTTGCTTGAATGAACACTAATCTAAGCTTCCACTTCGAGACTACTCACAATTGCCACATACATCTTTAGATATAGACAAAATGTATGGAATTAGTACAAACACTTGTACTAAGTATGGCATAATGCATAATATCATGATAAACAGACTTTTGTATGAAACATGATCTTTCAGAGAAAACCTTTTAAGACAAGAATAATAGTCACTTACAAGTCAACATATATGCACATAAGTCACATTCCTCAATATAGCATCAACATCACATCAACCCATATCAACGTATAAACATCCCGCAAAAGTATATCCTATGACTTAGTTAAGTAAGTTAAGAAGAGACTGCCTATACACCCTCTTCAAGCCTACATAAACAGTCCTTAATAATACCTAAGATAAGATTGTTCCCTTTTCCTTTTATTTACTCCCAACCTAAGGCCACTCCAAGATTCGCCTAAGAAGGACAAGAAGAGACCGCCCATACACCCTCCTCAAGCTTACCTTTGAAACCCTAAAATCTACCCAATATAGAGCATATTCTAGTCAACATACATTAGCTAAAGTGATAATCATTAATTAAGTCAATTAGAAGACATTTGATTCATTAAGTACCTCACATGATGGTCTTGGAAAGACCTAGGGAAGCTATACTCTAGCACCCTTAAATCCTACTAGTGCCATGTGTAGATAGTGTCCATTCCACTACCTTAAAATTGTAGAACTTATCAAATACTACAATGTATCCCATATGATGAGAATAGGTAATAACCGACATAGACCATACTAGCTAGGCATGGAGTTCGGAGTCTACCTTACTCCGGTGGACGAGGTTCAACTTGCCAAGGGTAGAACTAAGACATATCCCATGTAGGCATATGATTAAGGAATATCGAGGTCTTTTATGCACTCTAGTCTCATTCTCAAGTGCAGATACGTTGTACTCTAGTCTCCTTCTTAAGTAGAGCTACAACCCAAACATATTCAGCCGGTCCAGACTTTGTTCTTATAGAGTAAGTTCAATAAAAAGGGCAATGGAAAAGGTACCATCTCTTAGTCATTAACTAGTCATAAAGCACCTAACAAAGATGGGTCCACTAGGGCTGACACAAAATGGTCTATAAGGATAACTCATCTTAACCTTCTATATATATAGAAGGTTCCACCTATTAGTCATGCGTAGCAGGGCACTAACTTCGGTCTACCGATCCTAGACTTTCATTAAACATTCATCCATAAACATACAAGACAAAGTAGCTTAATCCTGCTAGGTAAAGATGTTCATATTTATAGTATACATGTATCGTAAGGGACACAAGTCTACCAAGACAAGACACAAAGACATCTTCACATATAGCATATCATTCTATAAGCACATATGTGTAACCAAAATCATCTATAGGTTACCCTATTCGCTACTACAATACCATTAATATAAGCATCATAAGACTCGATAACCAAGTAATATCATTCTATAAGCAGATATGACCAAAATCATCTATAGGTTACCCTATTCGCTACTACAATACCATTAATATAAGCATCATACGACTCGATAACCAAGTAGGAAGAATCATGTATTCACTTTAAGACTAACACTTAAGGACATAGTTATAGTCTAAAATGATCTCTTATAATCATAAATAGAAGAAGACATACTATCACCTTATTCACAAATAGATAGATATGATCATACTTCACATACTTCAATTTTACACATCATTATTATATATCAAGTAGTGCGAACAAGGCCATGATCATTATAATAAATAAAGTAACGCCGATGAGGCCACATAATTCACAAGGAATGCACATAACAATGCCACCATAAGTGGACCATACCAATCACAACATAATTTAAGGCCTACTATACATAAAATAAAGAGAATTAGGGCATCGTACCATCAATCCATTCTCACCACTTCAATCCATAGCTAAATCATCCAATACAATACTCAAAGGCCCTTACCCATGGCCATGATCATAAATTCAATAAAAAAATCATAATAATCAGTGAATCTAAATAAATTCAACGCATATTTATCAAACTAAGAAAGACTATAAATCAATTTGATACAATTCTTACATCATTCAATTGCCCAAACAAAGCTACACTAAAATTCAATAGTATAGAGACATAAACACTTCACCCATAAAATAGTCAATATAAGGATTGCATGATTTGTATGGGTACATAGGAAATATTTCTTTAAAACATTGGATTAACATCAAGTCAAACCTAAAACATTTATTTGAAACCTTTTATGCAAGAAACCATGGCGAGATCACAAAATTGAAGAATTCATGTTATTGATCATCTTTGAAAAATTATTGGAATTTACCTCTTGGAGAAAGAGATTTCAAGGATGAATGACCATACCATAATTGTGATAAAAATCCCAAAATATTGATGGAGAAAAACTTGAGAAATCTCTCTTCTTCCTTGGAGCTCCCAAGCTTCAACAATGGAGGTTTTGGAGAGAACAATGGAGAGGATTTTTAATGAGTTGAGGGTTTTGCTTTGATTGGTTATTTTAAGGGTTTTCAAAAGGTCTAATAACAATCAGTATGTCATCCTTAAATTACCCAAAATAACCCTAAACTTATTGGACAATTTAACCAACTCAAATTCGACTAAAAAAGGACGCAACGAAATTTGAAAGTTTACGGCGCGTCAGGGAGGCATTTTCAAAAATCTTGTTTTTGGAAAATCCCTAGACAAAATTGTTCGTGAAAGCCCCGTGTCGCAGGGCATGACATTTTCCCATTAACTGTCAGCTACGCGACGCGCAACCACTACCAAAATTTGGCTGGCGCGGTAGCTTGAGAGTCCCATGTTTGGGTCTTCTTTAGGGAGTCTTTGTTTGTCCTCGGGGTGTCTGTCATTGACGTTTAAATACATTGAATATCATTCTATGCGTAGGAACCCTCAGTGCTGAATTTTACCTTCAAATCATACCCTAAAACATCACTACAAAACATTCCAACACACTAGTTCGTCTTCGACTAGTTTCCAAACGTTTTGGATGTTTGACTTCCAAAAACTTATCCAACTTATAAAACCTCCAATCATTGATCTTCATATACACAATTAATCATCAATTAACATAGAATGCAATATTTATCATTAATTTACCATAATTGAATCATACTATGATAAATCTAAGATAAAGATCACAATAAGCACAATATAGGGCATGTTGAGAAATTGGGAAAATCATGGTTTCATCATGAAAATTGATTTAAAATAACATTCACACCAGTATCCAATCATCAATTAATTATCATCATGCTTTTGAAATTGTTTTTAGAATGAACCCACAAACATATTGGAAGATAGACTATTTTATCATGAAATCTCTTTGAAAGCCTTTGAAGGAGCTCTCTAGATGAATGGAAATCTAAAGATGAAGGATCACCATACCACATTATATATTAAAACCACAAAATCATGATGAAGTAAGCTTGCGAATCCATCACCATGTCTGTTCTTGACCATCATCTCTAATGGAGGTTTCAAGAGAGGTTTTAGTTTTGAGAGGGAAAGTCTAATTAGAACAATGAGGTCTAATTCGGGTTAAAGGCTTATATACCAACTTTAAATACCTAAAAACAATTAAACAAACCGTCCATAGTAATTTACGAATGTGGGGCGAATTTCTCATTCACCCCTTAGAGACTAGCGTGCATGGTAGTGAAGTTGTAGGAGCATAGACAGGAGCACTCAACGGGGCGCCGATTGAACGACGGTTCATCCTGCTGCTCCATCATTTGGGACTGCAGTTCCTTCCTTGGGCTTAAGCTCACATGGTTAAGTCTTGATCTACTCCCCAATCTATAGGATTGAGGAACTATCCGTTTCATGGCTCATCGATTGACACTACCAAGGCAGTGTCTAGGCAGCCTTTGGGTCCTCCTCAAGAACCTCTTGGGTGGTCTTTAGGGAGTCGTGCCCGGACGTTTCCAATGTTAATACAATCATGCACAAGTTAGGTACCTTCCATATAAATTTCGACCAAAACCAACACATAAAACTTTCCATGGTACGCCAAGACACACATGTACGTCTCAGGGCTAACTTTCAAACGTCATCACACGTTCTTGGATGTTTGACCTACAAATCACTTCAAATCAAGTATGCATATTGTAAATAGCTTATTTAAATATTTTAAACCTTTTTCATGAAATGTGATGATATAATCACCATAATTCATATTCCAAGCGACCGTACAGTTGAGCCACGCCCCCGAACGATGGGGCATAGTTCAATCAACTTGTCGTTTATGATGGCTGTCGATTGGGCAGTGTTTGGCAATTTTCTTTCCAAGTCTTGGGTCCTACTCAAGGACCCGTGGGGTGGTCTTTTAGGTGTATACCCCGATTTTAAACCCCTATACATGCTAATTAGGTCTTAGGGTCCTCAACAACCATTTTAGACACCAAACGACTAACGAAATATGGAAAGGAACAGAAAAACACATTCAAGCGCATACACATCTAGTCGTCGAACGTCTATGTCGTCCCTTGATGTTTGACTTTTAAACATACTAAACTGACCTTAAGCACTAAAATTCACTAATTACACACATTATTAACTCATTAAACACAATTGAAGCTCTAGTTAGACCTATTTCAATATGAGTGTTGTTACATGTATGAAAGTTATGTAAATTGATCTCTTGACTTCGTAGGGTTAGTCACCCTTGTAATGTATGTATTAATGAATGAAAGAATGAATGAATGTATATGATTGGTGGAGCTAAAGGGGTACCCTTAGATGAAAGATCAACATGGAGCCTTGATTATTAAAATAAGGTTAATATAATAGTCTTGAAGTGGTAAGACCGTAATGGTGTCCCTTCTTTAGTGGAATGATGGATTTATAGGTATGTTTTATGGAACAGAATGAAATCATCTCTAACAAAGTCTTAGAGCTATCCAAATGAACCTTGATTGGACCCTTGTTGATCCCCTCTTTAAAATTGTATAATGGGTCGTTAGGCCGAATGATGTCGCCCTCTCGATGTCAAGACCCAAGAGTAAACCCTAGAATAAAAGTTATTCTCAAATCATGGTATGACATATTCAACCTCTCGGAGGTAAAATACAAGACCTTTGACATCATTTAACGCATATGACGATATGAAAAGTAGTGTGGAATTAAAAGTTTTCTCAACATTTGAATAATACTTCAAAATCTCTTTTATAGACAATCATTGGAAAAGGCTAAGTCTCAATGTATCCATCTTAGACATAGAATATCTTGGGTCACGACCCATACATCAACAAAAAATAAATAACAAATTTTAAGATAATGTCTTTAACAATAAAAGCTAAACAAAGTTATGTGATCGAATCAATTGGAGACATACCACAACGTGCTTGAATGAATGCTAATATCCAAGCTTTACATCAAATGACTCCTCTCAATTGAAACCTAAATCTTTAGATATAAGACAAAATATATTGAATTAGTATAATAGAATGCACTAAGTATGGTGACATGCAATTTAAACCATGCTAGGAGGACATTTGTATGAAACATGCTCTTCTGGAGAAAACATAAAAACATAAGTATAAGAAATAATTCCAAGTCATCATAATCACATATAGAACACATTCCAAGTAACCACCATATAGACTCGATATCACTTCAAACATATAAGCATGAGATGCTCCTACCAAAAGTCCTCCTAAGGCTCACTTAAGTGAGACATGAAGCAACCTCACATACAACACCTTCACATACACCTAAGTTATCCTCAAGGTTTCCCTAAGATAATATTATTCACTTAATTCAATTAAACCCCCTACCGTAAGTTACTCTAAGACTCACCTAAGTAAGACATGAAGAGACCGCTCATATACCCTCTTCAAGCCTACCTAAGAAATCCTTAATTTACATAAGTACCATTTGACTTACATGTATTTAACTTAAGTAACTATGTTCATTAAGCCATTTAATAAATATCCAACAATCATGGACTTTCATAAAATTGTCTTCGAGAAGACCTACAGAATCTACATACTAGCATCTTCAAAGGCTACTCATATCATGTCTACATATCGTCCTTTCAATTAACTAAACGTTGTAGAACTTATCCAACACTAGAATGTATCTCACATGATGAGAATAGGTGTTAATCGACATAGACCATACTAGAAAAAATGGATCTAGAGTCTACCCTACTCCAATGGAGGGTGTTCTATATGCCGAGGGTAGAACTAGGACACGTCCCATATATGCACATTTTTAAGGAATATCAAGGATTTGTTTTTACTCTAGTCTCAGTTTACGTAGAGTCACTCCCATAGCATACTAACACGGTTCTAGCCTTTGTTCTCATAGAGTAAACAATAACAAGGGCATATGAAGAGGTATCATATAGTAGTCATAACAAAATCATAATACACCTTACCAAATATAGGTCCACTAGTGCTTCCACACAATGATTATTAAGATAGATTCATGACTTTCTTAAGGGTGGTTTCATGTCGTTCAATCCAACCTACCCTGAAGTCCATCATTCACACAAGATGGAGTCCAGTAAGACTATAAACTAAGAGGATATCATAACCTTCTATCTAGTTTGAAAGTTCTATATTAGTGACCCTCTTAATCATGTTCAGTGTCATATTTCAATAATACATACATAAATATGACAAAAGTGTTTTAGACTACTAACTCAAGAGTCATATTCATATTCTTCATGTATCAAGTAGAGGGACATAGGTCTACCAAAACAAGACACACATCTCATCATCTTATCACATGTACAATTATATTCAAATAACACATAGGATAAACTAGGTATACTAAAAGTCACCCTACTTATTCTTGTAGAAATATCAACATAACTCATCATAAGACTCATATGGTCAACTAGGAAGATTCACACTTAAAACGTCAAGTAGATACACATTAAGACATCACCATTGTCTACTATAGGTTAATATCATCAACTAGAAGAACTCATGCTTTGACTTAAATTATACACATAAGTCATCTAGACCTTCACAATAATTAAAATCACAGTTATAAGATGCTAACATCTTAACTAATGTTGTAAAGCCGACAAGGCAAGATCCTTCACAATAATAGAATATAAGCACCGCCATCATAAGTGGATCACACCATGTATCTCAATTGAAATACCTATACTACACAATATACGAGAGGTTAGGTGAAAATCCCACCATTAAAACATCAACACCTCAAATCCTTAGTCAATTCAACCAATGCAATATACAAAGGCTCTTACCAATAGCCCTAATAACTAATACAACCCAATAATCAAATTATACAAAGAATAAACATAATGCAATATGAAATTCATAAAATTGGAAAAACCTATATACAATTCTAACATGCTTCTTACGTAAATCAATATCAAAAAGTAATCTACACAAAAAATCAATAAAATAGAGACATGATCAAATCACCTATAATATAGCCAAATTAGGATTTCATGATTTTAATGGGTTCATAGGAATTTTGATTAAAAAATCATTCAATTAACATCAATTCAATCATAAATCATTGATTCAAATTGTTTTATGACAAAAACCATGGCTAGATACCAAAATAGAAGAATTCATCTTTTGAGAAGTCTTGAAAAACACTTTGAAGTTATGCTCCTTGAAGAAAGAGAGTTCAAGGATGAAACACCATACCTTGATTGATAAATAACAAAGAAAATGGTTTTAATATTTGATTGATAAATTAATCTCCAAGCTCCCAGATTGCTTGAAGATCTAATGAAGTCCTAGAGCATTCTTCTTTGGGGTTTGGGTTTTGATTTTTAATAATGAACTTGACTTGGGATTCTAAACTTATAAAACCACCTAAAATACTCAAAAAAGACTTTAAATAACCTCCTAAACTATTTTTAGAACACTAGGTGAATTAACAAAACTACCCCTTACCCCTTACCTTAGCCGAAAGTCCGCAGAATTGCAGGTCCTTAATCAACGCCTAGAGTAGACGTACCAAAATGAAACGATGACTCCGTCATGCAGGTCCTTTGTTTGTGAATCATACCTTTCAAATTGGGGTATTTTATCCCACACTATTTATGGAGCAATGACCCCCAAAATAAGGGACATAGATGGGACAAAGGGGTGTGGATTTCCAATCGTGGTTTGCGACAATTATGGCAGTCTTTAGCCCAAGTTTGGGTCCTCCTGAAGGATCCTAATGGTGGTTCTTGAGGAATCGTGCCAGGACTTTTACAACCTAAATAAACTCTTATAGATGTTACAAACCTCTTAAATAAATTTGACCCCACACAAACAAGTAAAACATTGAAAGGCACACTAAAATACACAAGCATGTCTTAAGGCAAAACTTTTGAATGTCTTCGACGTTAGACCTCCAACCTCTTCAAAACATTACTAACTGCCTCAAAAATCTTTAATTAAAAATTGTAGGAATTCTTAACCTTATGACACACATATTAGACTCTAGCTTCACCTTGTTCATTATAAAGGTGTAACATTTTCCCTCAATCAGACAACATTCTTCCTTGAATGAAACTTTTTTCATTTTATACACTTCAAAGAGATAAAACTGAACACTAGCAACACATAACAACTACACATAATAAAGAGACTCAAAACAAAACAAGAATATAGAAACTACTTCTACAACTAATCATGTAATAAGACACACATCTTCCATACCATATAAGAGGAACTTCTTTCCCTACAAATGATCATGCTCATATACATCATTTATGTACAAATTATAACCATTATCTTGAAAATATAATTTAGATAACATTTCAATTTCTTTGAAGTGAAGCATCAAATTCCTTACATTGAAGGATGCTTTTAAAAAGACTGATGCAACATTTAAGCAATTGATGATGGAGGCATGACCATATAAGAGTCAAAACCATATAAACTACTTTTAAAACATAAACATAAACTCAACACCTTGTACACACGATCAAGAAACTCTTGGGGATCTTCTCCCGCCATAGACACAAGAAAGATAGGAGGATTCATCCTCATAAATTCCCTCAATTCTATAGGTCATAGTGCTCTCCAAAACTTTCACCCTAGGCTCACCGTCCCTATTTACATGAGTTTTCATAGATCAGGATAAAGCAAGTAGACCCTATCTAGTCTCCCAAATAGTCATGTTCGGGTGAACCACCGGAACCTTATTACCTTCACCCACAATAGGGACGTGATAACCTTGGGGAGGGACTTGGACACCTTGTTGAACATGTTTAACTCGGGGAGGAACTTCCTCATTCACCCTTTCCTCTTCCAACTTCCTTGTGGCCATCCTTCTTGTATTCATATCCTATAATCAGAAGAGAAGAGATTAGGAATAGACACTTATAACCTCAACACTATTTTTATGACACAAGAATGATGGAGAAAGTTAACCTCTATCATCCTATAGCCTCTCGCTCATAGATGTATCGCGACTTACAACAAATAAGATTGTACTAGACGTGGATTTAATGAGACTTTTGGATTCCTAAAGACTACTTCATAACCTGTGATCTAGTACCAATCTTCTCACGAACCCAGAGTATACCCTAGAAGAAATGGTATTCTCAACTCGTGGAACGGCATATTAGACATCTTAGAGGTCACATATAAGCTCTTTGACATCATTTATAGCATTTGTATACATCGAAAGTAGTGCGGCATCAAAACTTTTCACAAAAATTGAATAATACTTCAAAATCTCATATATAGAAAATCATAGGAAAACGCTAAGTCTAATAATCACCATCTTAGACATGAAAATATCTTTGGGCACAGACAATACATAAACAAAATAGAAATAACAAAGTCTAATACAATATCTTTAATAACAAAAGGTAAAAATAGTTATGTCCTCGAAACAATTTAGGAAATACCACAACATGCTAGAATAAAAGCTAATATCCAAACTTCACTTGAAATGACACCTCTCAATTGCCATCTACATTTTTAGAGATAAGACAAATATATGTAATTTGTACATTAGAATGCACTAAGTATAGTGACATACAATTTAAACCATTTTAAGAGGACATTTGTATGAAACATTTCCTTTTGATGAAATAACAGAGGACTGTCACATACAGGTTTACCTCCTCAACGTAACCGGCGTCGTCATCCTTTTCAAGGACTAAGACTAGCCTCTTAGTCTCATGTCATTACATTCATAGGTTGAAAAATGCGGAAAAATTTAAAACTTTCACTATCACTACTTGGATGTTTACATAGACCTCTAAATACACATAATATATATTCATATTGATTATACATAGAACCTTTGTATAGGAAGGTTACATACCCTTCTACTTTTATTGCATATACATATATAAAAATATAGAATTAGTCAAAACGATTGTCTCATCTCATACAATTAAACGAATATCATCATATGGTCATAGCCCTTACATCAATTCAACAAGACCATGTATTGGTCATACGAAAGTTCAAGTGCCAAGACCCGGATTCTGAAATCCGGATCGAGACCGGCGTTGTTGACCTCTCAGAGGTCGCAGACAAGACTCATCTTGCATTCATCACATTCATTTAGTTAAATTTGCGGAAAATTTAAAACTTTTTATATGTATGAAGTATACATAGACTTCATATAATTATTAGCAAGATACATCATATAATAAGCTGAAGATGAATATAATAAGAGAAAAACCATCTAACATAAAGAATCAATTTGAAAATGAAGATGAATATATAATAAATAGTTTGCCAAACACGGCCTTATTACAAAGCTTTGAAGTGAAGTTGCGAAAGAAATGCTAGGGACAACATTACTAGCTATGTCTACAACTAAGGCTAGACTAAATCTGTAGCATCCTCAAAATGATGATGACCTACCAAATGGTTTGGACAAATGCTGATGTCCAAACTGTTGCAAGTGTCGTCAAGCTCTCCTCTGACCTGCACCTATAAAAGTAGTAAAGAGTAGGGGGTTAGTACACCATTTGTACTAAGTATGGGTGTATGCACACATACACATAAAGCTATGCATGATGAATGAAAGTTGTGCCTAAGCCATTTGTGGAATATCTAGTCATTAGACTTTCCTAATCCGTTAGTTTTTAATTATGGTATGAATATGATGTATTTTAATGCACTAAAATCACACAAATCATTTTCTATGTGGTTATAAAACATCTGTATCATCAACATAATTATAAAATAACTCGGGCGAAGATTTGAGATTTTTTATCCTCTTAGGCCTAGAGCTACTCTTTGTACACTTAGATTATTTTTCAGTGTAATGATTAATTGTAGTCCCATGCCTACAATGAATCGATGTGAGTAATCCAAGGTCTAAGGAATGATTTCCCTACCTTACAGTGATTCATTCTTTTAACTATATATTCATTACCATTCATAAGCAATTCTCTATTGATCATGTCATCGATTTCATTACTTTCATGTTTTATACATATTACATTTCCTATAAATGAGACTTTTGAATCGTTGATTTAGAATAAGACATTTAAAGTGAGGGCCCAACATATTGTACCTCAACCCAAGGGCCTTCTTTAGCAAACACAGAGTCTGCTTCATTCGTTCATTCGTACTTCACATTATTTATTTAGTTCATTTGTAGGAAGATGTAAAGACCAGCTATACCTAGGATGAAGATTAAGACTCTCATCGGGATCATGAATAACAATGACGAAAAATGACCTAATGTCATTACTTGAATCTGATTTCACCTCCTGATTATATTGCACAAACACATTCAGTATCGTTCATTTCATTATCTTTCATACTTTTAGGAACTCCAACCATAACCGACATAGATCATGTGAGCATCATGAAATCCAGTGTCTACTCCACACCTAAAAAAGGTGGAATCACCAGCCAAAGTTACCCAAAACATGCTAGCATACATGGGAATTGAACCCCGTTAGATCCTTATGTTGGATGTATAGGTTAGAAGACTAGGAGATATAAGGAGAACCATAGCTGGCATGCCGGACAGTCTAATCTCATGAGAGTTACGTGAACCTCTACCCTTCCCCAAAGAAGGCATCACCGCTCATAGCTAGCCTAGCAGTACTAAGTATAAAGCACCATTTCCTTCAACTCATACGTCATGGAAGCTGCTTTTAGAATTAGGACATCATAGATCAAAAGATGATTTCTCATATCATCATTAGTATTAAGTATACATCAGTCTCAATCCTTTCATTAGAGTGTACATAGAGACTGGTCTCTTCATTATCTTTACACTCTCATAGGTGAGTACATTTTGGTAACATTTACTTAGACTCATTTGATATTGATCTCATCTTTCACATTATCCTCTTATCATATTGTCACCACATTCATTAGCATTAGCACATTTTGCTTTTCATAATTACTCATCCCTTTTACGTGAATGTTCAATTTATCATATGGCAATTCATTTGGCCATATAGTGTGTTTCACACTCTTACTTAACCCTTCTACGGTTTCATCCTTTTATTACATACATCTTACTTACTCATCCCTTTTTACGTGAATGTTCATTTCATCATCTTTTAGTGTTGACTCAAGCATTATGGAGTCTTGCTTCTAGATTGAGATTTACTTAATCTATTGAGGACTGGTCATCCTTACTTTACATTGATGAAATGTGAATTGTTCTTTAATATCATCCATAATTTACATTGATGAATGTGAATTGTCCTTACATCATCGTTAGGTTTTAATGAAACTAGTTTCACCCATTCTAACACCTTCATTCATGAGTATTCTTTTAACAAATTAGCTTTGGAGTAAGAAAAACTTGTCTCACCTCCTTTAACACCACATTCTAGTCATTTAATTAATTTAGACCCCTTTAATTATGTTATAACTCACGTTACTTACTTACTCTAGTGTAGTAGCTTCTTATCATTGTTTATGGACGATTAGCACTTCATTCAATGAGTTTCATGTGCTCATAATTCATTCTTGTGGAGCATGTTGGGAGTTGTCAATGTCATCCCTTGGTTATGGATTCGTTGATATTACTTTAGAAGTTCTTAATATATATTTGATACTCTTACTACACAAGAATTAACATATGATTAGTATTGGATCAAGATTTGCGATGTTAGACTAGCAAATTCATCCATTAAATTGCCATATGTATGAAACATTAGCAAATCTTTTAATCATTTACATAAGTTCCTATCTATTAGCATATATTCATTTTGACCAGATAAATTTAGCCAACTTTATTGGAAAAAGATAGCAAATTTATTCAAGATATGATTTCATAGATGTCTTCAAGCCAATTCTTAGTTATCATGATAAGATTTAACTTTACGCAATTACAAGTTCATAAGTTCATTCCATTATGATCATTAAAGAACAATACATGTTAAGAACAGCCATAACCACATACCAACAACATGATCTCTAACCTATTCAACATTGAAATTGAAAAGGATACTATGGAAAGAAAGTTCGACGAGAACGACGGGAACCACCCTAGTTTTTCAGATCATGTGAATCGTTCGAAGGAAAATACTCTTGGAGAAAGAATTACAGGAGAGAAATGCATACCTTAAGTATAACATTATCTTCTAAGACCACCTTGAACGAACCTTGAAGAAACCTTGAAAATCATCTAAGAAATTTTTTTGTTTTTTTTTCTTGTGTTTTGTTCACTCGTTTTGTCACGCAGGTTTTCTGGTTTTAGTCGTGTATTTGTTTAAGTTTGAACGTGATTTTAGGTACTGACCTTGACTTATTCAACTAAGGGTTTAATAAATTAATTAACTAATTACTAAAAGTCTCCTCCTAAGTTGACTAAACGTAGGAGAATGTTGAATTGACCTAAAATCTGAAATTTTTGTGTTGACTATGGTTTAGGTACACATTTTGACTTTATACTTATTAATTAAATCCATAATTAATTTAGAGACCTAGGGTAAGTACTAAAGTACCCCTAAGTCATTGGAACCATAATCAACCCTTTAAGACCATCCTATGTTAAGTACTATGATATTTCTTGAATTATACTAGGTTACCATAAGAATTTCGGTTTGCCCCTTTAATTTAATTAATTAAATGGTTAATTTAATAAATTAAGTGCACTAAGTAAATTACTACAGTACCATTAAGTCTTTATAACCATAACTACTCCTTTGTAACATCCTAGGTTTATTATAAATTTGTCTTTTTCTTGTCTCAACCGAAATCTGGAAACTTCTTTGTGATTTCTGTTTTTACCCTTTAAATTAATTAATTAAGCTTCTATATTACTTAATTAAGTATACAAGGGTACTTAAGAAAGTATCCCCAAGTTTTTAGGACCTAACTAATTCTTTGGAGCATCCTAGGTGAGGTACTAGGTTGTCCCTTTCTTGTCTTAACCAAAATCTGAAAATTTCCATTGTAGTTTTGGTTATAGTACTTTTAAAATAATTAATTAATTTTATAAAGTAATAATTTGGGTAACCTAGGGGAATTCATAAAGTACCCCTAAGTTTATAGGACCATAACTAACCTTTTGGACCATCCTAGGTTAGGTACTAAGTTGTCTCTTTAAACAGTACTAGGTAACTGTCAACCCGGTTTTGGTCCTAGGTTTTCGGGTGAACTAGTGAGTCCATTTCGGTTAGTCCTAGGTTATTTAGCTATTTGGGGATGTATATTAGAGTCTTATCTTTGTTAGGAAGTTGGTCCCTTCATGGAGTTGTTCCTTATGCACGTTTTTGACCACTTAACTACCCTTACCGAATTCGGTTACGGTGGTCCCCTCCTTTGGTGCTTCTTCACATGACTTGCACATGTGCTTGCACATGGGTTGGTTTTGATTTCCTAACTAACTATTATTTATGATTCCTTTGGGTATGTTTACTTATTTCCCAAGGATCGTCACTATGTCCTTGGGCACTGCTTAATCTACATGATCATTTTAATTGATTATGTGACACGCTATCTAGGCTTGAAACTTGGATGCTTCATACCTTTTTGTGAGATAAAGGAAAAAACATTTTAGTTTCGGGGCTGCATTGCATGTACAATTCCTAAACAAGTTCATTAATACTTAGATATATAGCTAACACCCTTTAAGTCAATATTTTCTAATATGCCTAATATTTTTCTTATTTGGGTATTACATAAAAATTGGCTAACACCCCTTAGCCATTTTTCTATACCATGTCCAATATTTTCAATATTTGCATTGGAATGCCTATGTTTCCCCAATACGCTTCTTAAAGACCTATTCGGCTCTTCACTAGATATAAAATATTCCATAATGTTACAAAAATATTCAACTAAAAAGGAAAAGAATGATACAATCAATAAGCTCATAACAACATCCGTAAGCTAGAAGATGGCATTGCACTCGAAAGTTGAGGACCTACCCAACTTTCATGAAAGGAAGATTACAAGTCATCAACAATTTTCCTTCAAAAATCTTCAACGACAGGAACCTAAAATCTTTGGGAAAAGAGAAGAAAATGGGGTTAGAACTCCACATGTACTAAGTATTGGATCTTATGAACATACACTCGCAAAACATGCTATAAAGGACTTTTTATCAAAACATGTCATTTTACCCCTTTAGGGACTAAATGTAAATTCAAGTAAGTCATATCAATCATCCAAATATTCTTACTATCTCAATAAGTAATACTTATCCCAATATACTTTAAAACATGATTTACTACAACCCTAATATAAAGGAATAATATCACAACACTGCATAAGAGTTAAACATATCATAATAAAAAAAGACAACTACTCACAAGTCCTTATCAAGTCAACAAGTGCAATGATCAATCAAAGCCCCATAACCTTACTCAATCAAGGGGCCTCAACAAGAAAACATGACCAATGTCCAATTTTACATATCATGGCATTTAGGTTTACTTTTCATCATATATTGACATTATAACCTAAAGCATATTCATAAATGAACTAATCAACATAGAGTATCAACAATGTGTCATGATCATCATATATACATCATATATTATTATAACATAAACATATATAAGAATCTCCTCCGAAGATTCCCCTCAATGCTAACTAGTGCAATGTTTAGGTAGAGTCCCATACCCCTACCTAGAACAAGCTAGACCTTTTAGGTTATCAAAGTTAGAGTTGAAGTACTTTAATTCGTTTACATTTTGGGAACATCTTTCTCTAACAGACATAGACCACATGAACTAGTGTGGAATCCGGTGTCATAAAACCTTACACCGAAAGAAGGGGGACTAATTATCAAGTTTGTATCAAAACATGAAACATAGCAACTACGTGAATCCACTAGCTAGTAGTCTATAGGGGGGAAATTGTTCAAGAACTAGGAGATTAGTTGTGACCCTATGTATGCGCCATGCATTATTGTCTCCAATCTCAAGAGTAATGTATGTTCCTACCTTCCCTATGTGAGAAGGGACACTCCTTAATCTAGTTCACTAGAAGCTAAGCTAGAGTCCCTTTTTGAAATATCGTTAAGCCTTTAATTATCAATCATAGCTTTATTTAGGTCATAAGATCTACCGCTTGTATAATCATCATCGTCAATAGCTAAGTAAGAATTGTATGAGTATAAGTTCTTTCATCACAATTTATATAAGTGAGGTTAACATATTAACATTCCATAGCATATTATGGCACATTAATAGTTTTCACAATCCTGACATCACATACACCTTAATCAACCTCACAACATAGTCATGACATTTCAATTCAACATCATACTACCCTATAATCCTAGTATAAGGCGTACTCCAACGTAATCTCATGACTTAGCAACAATTAATCACAATTGGAATATCAGGATAAAGATTCTAAGACTTACCAACTCTTCGTCATAATCTATCATCCAGGTATTACCATCAACCCATAACTCATCCTAACTTTGGGAGTAACATAATCACACAATGATAATCAATAGAACATCAAGGCCAATTTCATGTCTAACACAATTCATCTTTAGATCACAAAGTGAGACAACATACATAGGCTTATTTCATATTATATTTCATAACCTAATTCACATCTCAATAACTAGAATTATAGGCCTATAATTAATCTTAATTTAATCATCATAACACCATTGAATAATAATCTACACAACAACCAACCCAATTGAATGATCACAATACAATATAGGTCAAGATCACTATCTAGGGTTAGGGATGAAGGATAATATTCTTGAATTTAGACAAGACCATCAACAATTACCATAAACAAGTTGAATTACATGTTAATGTACTCATTCTAACCTAGAGAAATCATCAACAATTCAATTCATAACTTCAATTTTGGAACTGAATGAAACTTATAAGAAAACTCAATTTTTGGAAATCTATTTTGAAGGAACCCTTTGAGGAAAGAGTTTCTCAAAGGTGATTAGAACCCATACCTTAATATTTTGTCAACAATTTGATGTTAAATTCGTCCCTTTCCAGCCCCCATACCCTAGTCTTTGCTAGTCTTCAATGGTGAGCTCATGTAGGGAGTGAATAAGAGAGAAGGAACAGAGTTTATTGGAGCGTTGTCTTTAGGTTAATGAGGGTTGAGGTTATTTATAGTGGAACTTAATCAAATTAATTAGTCTCCCTTTAATCCCCAACAACCCCTAAACCACTTAATTAATTCAATAAGACCAACTTAAATTAGGCAGAAAACTCGACCCTCACAAATGAAAACCCGATCAACAGGCTATCTATAAGTCGACGGACAACCCCCCTCCGTCCTGCACTTCATCGTCTTGGTAAGAGACTGTGCAGGCAAGGGCTTCTTCTAAATTGTCTAAGTATGGGATGATAGTGGCATCGACTCCCCGTTGATCCACACAAGCACCGGTTGCCTGCACCACTGCACAACGTTGATGAGTTCCGAGGCTATGAAGGTGAACGGACCTTCTCCACCAGCCTATGTGTGGGATGATGGGGCCATCGACGTCCACTCGATCCACACATGGTCTTTCTTCTGTCTCGTCGATGCACACAACCATGCAGTGTTGCATCAAACTACATAGGTCCTCCTCAAGGGCTCTTGGTTTGTCCTTGGGGACTCGTACCCGAACGTTTCAACCATGAAACAATTCAAACATGTATTTGAACCACCTTCCCGTACGTCGTGGATGTTTTTGGACGTTTTGGTTCTTAAACCTCCTAAAATAACAATACTCATTAAAAATGTACTTAGAAACAGTGCTTTGACTTTATGACACCAATGTTAGGCTTTACAATGTGTCTTGGATTTTGAAGATGTTACATTATCCCCCACCCCTTAGGAACATTCGTCCCCGAATGACACCAAAAATCTTTTGAACGAAGGAATAGGTTCAAGACTAGCAGCACAACCAATCTACAATGTCAAATCATAAATCATGTTTTTTCAACAACTAAAATATGAAAACTCGTATAGCCATATGTAAGGCTCAAAACACTTCATCATGAGGCATTTCCTTCTCACAACACTTATGAGCTAAACATACATTACATGAGTCAATTAGCACAAGTTTCAACTTAACAACATGCTACCTATCGTTTTATAAAGACTCACCATATCAAAATGTACATCATAAATCAAAAAAGCAAAGAGCAAAATTTCATGTTTTTAAGAGAAATACTACAGTAATTTCACTGTATGTTTTTTAAAAATGAAGAATGTGCAAAACTTCACCCAAAAATTCAAGAGATTTCAATTTCTAGTCATATTTATATTATTAAAAATAATGACTAACTTTAATTTTCGAAAAGATTAGGGTAACGGGACTTCATGTCGGCCTCGGCCTCAAATGTTGCACTCTCAAATAGATGATTTTCTATAACACCTTTACGGAAATCACCTGTTTATTCCTCAACTTCATGACTTGCCTATAAGAATTTGAATCGGAATTTCCTCATAAGAGTGGTTATCTTTGACACCAAGACCCTCAATAGGAAGAATGAACTCGGGATCACTGATACACTTTTACAACATAAAAACATGGAAAATTGAATGAACTAAAGCTAATTAACTAGGAAGTTTCAATTTATAGGCAATCTTACAAACCCTTTGCAAGATTTAATAGGGACCCACATAGCAAGTACTCAATTTACCTTTCATGCCTAATCTAACCATCCCTTTCATTGGTTAAATTTCGAATACACCTTATCACCTTCTTCAAACTCCAATTCCCTTCTCCTGTTATCGATATAAGACTCTTGCCGACTATAGGGCATTTGCAACCGGTTCCTTATGATATGAACCTTTTCCTAAGTATTATATATAAACTCGGGACCAAGAAGTGATGGCTTACCCACTTCAAATCATCAAATAAGAGACCTACACCTCCTACCATACAAAGCTTCATAGGGAGCCATGGAAATGGATGAACGAAAACTATTGTTGTAGGAAAACTCCACCAAAGGTAAATGCCTATCCCAACTCCCTTTAAAGTCAATAATGAATACCCTAAGCATATTTTCAAGGGTTTTTATCATACGCTCCGCTTGACCATTTGTTTGGGGATGAAAAATGGTGCTTAACTTCACCGTATTACCTAACCCTTTTTGGAACGACCTCCAAATTCTAGATGTGAATTGTCCGACCCGATAAGATATGATGGATAACGAAATACCATGGAGGCACATAATATCATATATGAAGACACTTGCATAATCCTCCGCCGAATATGAAGACTTGACGGGAAGAAAGCTAGCGAACTTAGTCAATCGATCCGCAACCACCCATATGGAATCATAGGACTTTTGGGTACGAGGTAAACCTACTACAAAGTCCATATATATATCGTCCCACTTCAAAGTAGGAATTTTGAGCTGTTGTAGTAAGCCACCCGGTTTTAGGTTTTCGCCGATTACTTATTGACAATTCGGACACTTTGTGACAAACTCCGCTATGTCCCTTTTCACACCTTCCCACCAATATATCTGCCTTAGGTCATGGTACATTTTTGTCGAACCCGGATGAATTGAGTATCGGGAACCATGTGGTTCTTCAAGGATCCGATCTCTCAACACATCTACATTGGGAACACATAATCTCCCGTGGTACGTTAACACACCATCTCCCCCAAGGAGAATAATTCAATAAACTTGTCGAGAATCAATTTTTTCAACTCCATTAAGTCTAAACCAAGGTGTTGTTTGGACTTCATCTCAACCACAAAAGATGACTCGGAGTTATGATGAACTATAGCACCCTCTTCCAAAGTACTCTCCAACCTCACCCCCAATCTAGCTAACCTATGCAATTTCCTTGCTAGGTCTTTTTTGGCCTCGTTAAGATGGATACATTACCCATAGTCATACGACTTAGAGCATCCACAACTACATTAGCCTTGCCGGGTGATAAAGACATTCATATCATAATATTTCAACAACTCTAGCCACCTTCTTTGTTGGAGATTAAACTCCTTTTGGGTAAAACATGTTGGAGACTCTTATGATCAGCAAATACATCAACATGAAACCCATACAAGTAATGCCTCAAAATTTTCAAAGCAAACAACACGACCGCTAATTAAAGGTCATTACTGTGGTAATTCCTCTAATATACCTTTAGTTTCCTAGATGCATAGGCTATCACTTTCCCGTGTTGCATAAGCACACATCCCAAACCAACTCGGGATGCGTCATAATACACTATAAAACCCTTTGCACCCTCTGGTAATGTCAACACCGGAGCGGAAGTAAACATATCTTTCAACAATTGAAAGCATTTCTTACATGCCTCCGACCATTCAAACTTCTTACTCTTTTGGGTTAAAGTAGTCATATGATATGCAATAGATGCAAAAACATCCACGAACCTTCGATAATAACCTCCCTAAACAAAAGAAACCCCTAATATCAATTGGAGTCAATAGTCTAGGCTAGTTTTTCACCGCTTCTGTTTTCCTTGATCTATCTCAACTCCCTCACTAAAGATGATGTGCCCATCAAAAGTAACCTACCTAAACCAAAACCCACACCTACTATATTTGGCATACAATTGATGTTCTTTAAAGGTTTGCAATACTACCCTCAAATGACCCATATGATCATCCTCATTCTTCGAATATACCAAGATATTGTCAATAAAGACAATGGCAAATGAATGTAGGTAATTTTGAAATACTCTATTAATTAGGTCCATAAATGCTGCAAGAGAATTAATGAGACCGAAAGAAATGACCAAGAACTTATAACGCCCATACCTAGTCCGAATGTCCGAGTTTGGTATATCCTCACCTCTCACACTAAGTTGGTGATACCCTGATCTCAAGTCAATTTTTGAAAAGTAACTCGCCCCTTGGAGTTGATCAAACAAGTCATCTATCAAAGGGAAAGGGTACTTATTCTTAATGGTAACATTGTTGATGTGGCGGTAATCAATACTCATACTCAAGGACCCATCTTTCTTCTTCACAAAAAAAACTGGAGCACCCCTCTAAGAAATCTAGGCCTTATAAAACCCTTATCTAGTAAAACCTTGAGTTCAGCCTTCAACTATTTCAACTCGGTCGGAGCCATCCGATAAGGAGGAATTAATATAGGATTTTTATCTTGTAGCAAATCAATGCCAAGATCAATTTCCCATTGGGGAAGAATATTGGGAAGGTCATTAGGGAACACCTCCGAAAACTCACTCACTATGTGTACCAATTCAATGGGAGGAACTTCAGAATCTAGACCTTGGACTCTTACTATATGATATAGAAAACCTTTTGAGATCAATTATCATGTTTTTAGACAAGAAATAATACGACCTCTAGGAATAGAATTCCCCCCTTCCACTAAACAACAGGTTCCTTTGGGAAGTTAAACCTCACCACTCTTATCCTACAACCAATGGATTCAAAAAACGTATGCAACTAATCCATACAAAATATAATATCAAAATCAAGCATATCGAGTTCTACTAGATCAATATAAGAATGTTTATTGAGCAACATTATAGGACAACTTCTATACACCCTTTTTGTAACAATTGACTCACCCAACGAAATATACACTATAAAAGGTTCATGCAAAATATCGGGTAAAATTTCAAACTTTTAACTACTAGAGGTGTAACAAATGATAAAGAAGCACCGGGATCAGGTAAGGCATATACATCAAGAAAGAAAACTTTCAACATACCTGTCACCACATCGGGAGACGTCTCTTGCTCACCCCTATAGCGGAGTGCATAGAAGCAGTTCTTCTTTGGAGCATCGCTAGAACAACTTGCTTGAGATTTTCCACTAACCTTGTCTTGATCTTTAAGTTTGGACAATCTAACATTTTGTGACCACTCTTTCCACAACTAAAGCAATTATCCATCCCCTTAAGGCAATAACTATAGTTCTTTTCACCACACTTTCCACTAGTTTGCTTCTCATTAGGTGCGTTAGTACCTTTTCCCTTCATGAATTTAGGGTTAGATACCCTATCACCACTAGCTCTTGAAAATTTGGAAGGGACATGAGTAGAAACCCGCTTTTTAAATCTAGACTTGTCTTGTACCTCAAGCCTATTCTTTGAAGAACCTCCATCAAATGACCTTGCTCTCTAAGCATATCTACTTTTTTGCTTAGCCCTTGCCTCCTAAACCCTTCTTGCATAAACCATAAGACGGGAAATGTTCATGTTGTCATGTAGCATGGCCGATTGGCACTCCTCTTGTAATTCCACCGACACCCTTGTCATAAAATGACTCATTTGGTCTCTAGGATTGGACACTAAAGAAGGATCATATTCTGAAAACTTAATAAATTTCAAAGAGTACTCATGGAAACTCTTTCCTCCTTGGTGAAGATTGATGAACTCCGTCACTTTATCCTCCCTCATCTCCCTAGGGAAGAACTGATCTAGAAAAGCTGCCTTATAAATCTACCAAGTCACTGAACCACCCCTCAACGACATATTATCCCTCCATTGCACATACCAAGTTTGAGCAACATCCTTTAGTTAGTATGTGGCCAACTCGGCCTTCTCACTTGAAGATATCCCCATAGCATATAGTATCTTATAGACCTCATCACCAAATTCTTTGGGGTCTTCATCAACCTTAGACCCATAGAATGTATGAGGGTGCATTCGATAGAAGTCCCTTAGACGGGAAGCCATAGTAGTGACATGTTTATAAGGACGGAGAGAAATATCTCGATCGCCTGGGGCAGTCATAGCTTCGGACTAAAGCGTTGTGGCTTGATCTTGAGTAACCATGGCTTGGTCCATTTAATCTACAACATACCGCATCTCAGCCTCTGTCATAGGTGGAAAGTTAGCCAGGGCTTGCTCCACATTATGATCTTTTTAAAGTTGAGGAACATTCTCATCATGGGGAGGAGCTCCCCCATTAGCAAAATCCTCCTTATGTATTCGAGCCATATTCCTTCGAGTGTTCATGCATCCTATAAGCACAACAATAGTATTAGATGCAAAAGAACACCATAAGTATACTCTATTGGCACCCATATAAGATTTCAAAGAAAGAGAGTGATTCCTAAGCATCATATAGGTTCCTAATCATAAGTGTGGGACGCTTCACAATTATGAATAGAAACCTACATGGACGTGGTAAAGAGAGAGACATAACTCAACAATATTCAACCTCACGCTCTGATACAAAGTTTGTCACATGCGGGTTTACCCCTTAGATTTAACCAGCGTTGTCTTCCTTTTCAAGAACTAAGACTAGACTCTTAGTCTCATGTCATTACATTTATATGTTGAAAAACGCATAAAAATTTCAAACTTTCATTATCACTACTTGGAGGTTTACATAGACATCTACTTACACATAATATATATTCATATCGAGTATACATAGACCCTTCGTATAGGAAGTTTACATAGCCTTCTACTTTTATTGCACATACATATATAAAAATAATAGAATTAGTCTAAACGATTTTCTCATCTCATACCATCTAAACGAATATAACAATATGGGCATATTCAATTCAACAAGACCATGTATAGGTCATACGAAATTACAATAATCAATTAAAAAGAAAAGGAATTATTGAGTCAATACGCTTATAACAACATCCGTAAGCTAGAGGATGGCATTGCCCTCCAAAGTTAAGGACCTACCCAATTTGGATGAAAGGAAGAATCTAAGCCTTCAAAAATGTCGCCTTCCAATCTCTTCAATGAGCGGAACCTAAAATGATTGGGTAAAGGAAAGAAAATGGGGTTAGTACTCCACATGTACTAATTATGGGATCTTATGCACATACACAAGCAAAACATGCTAAAAAGGACTTTTTATCAAAACATGTCATTTTACCGCTTAGGGACATAATGCAAAGTCAAGTACGTCATATCAATCAACCAAACATGCTTAATTTCTCAACAAGTAATTCTTACCCCAACATACTTGAAAACATTATTTACTACAACCCTAAAATCAAGGAATAGTATCACAAGAAAGAGTAAGAGTTAAGCATATCATAATAAGCAAGACAACTACTCACAAGTCCTTATCAAGTCAGCAAGTGCAATGATCAAGCAATGCTCCATAACCTCACTCAATAAAGTGTCCTCAACAAGTAAACATGATCAATGTCAAACTTTACTTATCATGGCATTTAGGTTTACTTTTCATCATGTATTAACATTATAACCCAAGGCATATTCATAATTGAACGAATCAACATATATTATAAAAATGTGTCATGGTCATCATATATACATCATATATTATTATAACAAAAACATATATAAGAACCTCCTCCTAAGACTCCCCTTAAGGTTAACTAGTCCAATGTTTAGGTAGAGTCCCATACCTCTACCTAGACAAAGCTAGACCTCTTAGGTTATCCAAATAAGAGTTCAATCCTTTAATTCTCTATGCCTTTTGGAAAGATCTTTCCTTAACCGACATAGACAACATGACTATGTGTGGAATCCAGTGTCATAGAACCCTACACCGAAAGAAGGCGGACTACTTTCCAAGGTAGTACCAAAACATGGAACATAGCTGCTATGTGGATCCACTAGCAAGTATTCCTATGGGGGAAACATAAATTAAGAACTAGGAGATTTAGTTGGGACCCTCTTTATGCGCCATGCATTATAGTCTCCAATCTAAAGAGTAATGTAGTGTTCCTACCTTCCCTATGTGGGAAGGACACTCCTCAATATAGTTCACTCGGTTCTAAGCTAGAGTCCTTTTTTAAAATGTCATTAAGCCTTTAATTATCAATCATAGCTAGATGCTATAGGGTATACCCCTTGTATAATCATCATCATCAATAGCTCAATAAGAGTTGTATGAGTATAAGTCCTTTCATCACAATTCATATAAGTAAGGTTAACACATGACCATTTCATAACATATTAAGACACATTGATAGTTTTCACAATGCTTTTATCATATACACCTTAATCAACCTCACAACATAGTCAATAGATTTCAATTCAACATCATACCACCATATAATTCTAGTATAAGGTATACTTCAATGTAATATCATGACTTAGAATCAATTAGTCAAAATTGGAATATAAAGATAGAGATTCTAAGACTTGCCATGTCTTCCTCATAATCTATCATAAAGGTATTACCATCAACCCATAACTCAACATAACTTGGGGTGTAAAATCATCACACAATGATAATCAATAGAATAACCAGTCCAATTTCATCTCTATGACACAATTCATCTTTAGATCACTACTTGAGCAAAGATACATAGGCTACTTTCATATTATAATTTATAAACTAAATCACATCTTAATAACTAGCATCATAGGACTATAATTCATCTTAATTTAATCATAATAACAACGTGGGATAGTAATCTAATCAACAACCAACTCAATTGAATGATGACAATACAATATAGGTCAAGATCACTACCTAGGGTTAGGGATGAAGGATCATATTCTTCAATTTACACCAAACCATTAACAATTACCATAAACAAGTTGAATTACATGTTAATCTACTCAATATAACTAAAGAAATCATCAACAACTCAATTCATAACTTCAATTTCGTAATTGAATAAAACCCATAAGAAAACTAAACTTTTTGAAATCTATTTTGAAGGAATACTTTGAGGAAAGAGTTTGAAAGGTAAACAGAACGCATACCTTAATGTTTTGTCTACAATTTGATGGTGAACTTCTCCCTTTACAGCCCCAAAACCCTAGTCTGTGCTAGTCTTCAATGGTGAGTTCATCTAGAGAGAGAAATATGAGAGTAGGAAGAGAGTTTATTTGAGAGTTGTCTTTAGGTTAATGAGGGTTGAGGGTATTTATAGTGGGCCTTAGTAAACTTAATTAGTATCCCTTAATCCTCAAATTTCCCCTAAATATCTTATTTAATTAAATAAGATCAAATCAAATTATGCAGACAAACTCGACCCTCACAGATGAAACCCCGATCGACGGGCTGTGTGTTAGTCGATGGACAACCCCCACTCCGTCCTCCACACCGTCGTCTTTGTCAGAGACTATGCAGGTGAGGGCTTTTTCAGAATGGTCTAAGTACGGGACGACGGTGGCATCGATGCCCCGTCGATCTATACACGGAATGTAGCCTACACATCTGCACTCCGTCGATCTGTTTAGACGTTGTGTAGATGAAGGGACCTTCTCCACCAGCCTAAGTGTGGGACGACAGTGGCATCGACGCCCCGTCGATCCATAGACGGGCCGTCTTCTGTCTCGTCTATGCACACTGCCAGGCACTGTTGCATCAAACTACAGGGGTCATTCTCAAGGGCCTTTGGGTAGTCCTTGGGGAGTCGTACCCAAAAAATTCACCATTAAGCAACTCAAACATCTATTAACTACCTTTCCACCAATTTTCTTACATTTTTGACTCCTAAAAGTTAGTCAAATAGGCTAAGGCACACTAACATCTCTTTGAACCAACTTCACGTACGTTTTTGGACGTTTTGGTTCTTAAACCTCCTAAATGACCTATACTCATTAAAAATGGACTTACAAACAGTGCTTAGACTTTATGACACCTATGTTAGTCTTTACAATGTATCTTGGATTTTTAAGCTGTTACAAGTTCAAGAAATCACTCAAAGATATCATAAACAAATATAAGACACATTCGAAGTAACCCACAATATAGAATCAATATCACTTAAAACATATAAGAATGATACTCCTACAAAAGGTCTTCCTAAGTCTCATTTGAGTTAGACATGAATCGGCCACACATATAACCCCTTCACACACACTTATGTGATTATAATAGTTTCCCTAAGATAAGATTATTCACTTTATTCAATTGAACCCCCTAACAAAAGTTACTCTAAAATTCGCCTAAGACAGACATGAAGAGAAATCCCATGCACCAACTTCAAGACTACCTATGTAATCCCATAAGCTACTCTATATAAGTACCTTTATATTTACATGTATTTAACTTCAGTCACTATGTTCATTAAACAACTTAAGAGATATCCGACAAATCAGGACTTTCACATAATGGTCTTGAAGAAGACCTAGGGAAGCGACATACTAGCACCTTTAAAGAGTACTCGTGCCATGTCTAGATAGCATCCCATTAAACTACCAAACCGTTATAGAGCTTATCCAACAATAGAATGTATCCCACATATTTATAATACAGATTACCTAGCATAGAACATACTAGATAGGCATGGAATACGGAGTCTACCCTCCTACGATAGATGGTGTTGTACTTACAAAGGGTTGAACTAGGACACATCCCATGTAGGACCGTGGTTAAGGAATATCAAGGATTTCATTGTACTCTAGCCTCAACATAAGTAGAGTCACTCCCCAAGAAACTCAGTGCTAGCTTTTGTTCTCAAAGAGTAAATCAATCACAAGGGTATATGAAGATGTACCATATAGAAGTCATAACTAAATCATAATACACCTTACCAAAGTTGGGTCCACTAGGCTGCCACACAACAGTTATTAGGACAACTTTATGGTTTCATGTCGTTCCAGTAAGCCTACCCCTTAGCCCATCATTCACACCAGATGAATACAATTACGACTTTCAATTTTAAGAATATCATAAATTTCTATCTAGTTTGAAGGTTCCACATTAACGACCCTCTTATCCATGTTAAAGGTCATATTTCAACCATACATACACATACATGACAAAGGTTCTTTATCCTACTAAGTGAAGAGTCATATCTAAATTCATCATGCATCAAGTAGAAGGAGATAGGACTATCAAAGAAGACACACATCTCATCATCTTATCACATGTACAATCATATTCAAATAGCACATATGGTATAGTAGGTATACTACAAGTCACCCTACTTATTCCCATACAAATATCAATGTGACTCATAGTAAGACTCTTACGGTCGACTAGGAAGATTCACATTTCAACATCAGTAGAAGCACCTTAATACATCACCATAGTCTACTATACATACATATCATCAATTAGAATAATTTATGCTTTGACTACACATATGCACATAAGTCATATAGACCTTTACAATATAACATACCCAAGTTATAACATGCTAACATCTAAATTCATTAAGTAATGCCAACAAGGCCACATCCTCACAATTATAGCACATAAGCACTGCGACCATAAGTGGACCATACCAAACATCACAATTGGAATACCTTTAATACACAATATAGAAGAGGTTAGGTCAACATACTACCATTCCAACATCAAAACCTCCAATCTTTAGCTAATTGAACCAATGCAATATTCAAAGGGTCTTTCCAATAGCCATAATCACCAATTCAAACAAATAAATAAAACTTTACAAAGAATAAACATAATACAATACGAAATTCATAAAATTAGTACAGCCTATATGCAATTCTAAAATAGAGACATGATTAGTCACCCATAATATAGCCAAAATTAGGATTTTATGATTTTCCCGGGTTCATAAGAATTTTTTATCAAAATTAATTCAATTAACATCAATCAAAGCATAAATCAATGAGTCAAATCTTTTTACGCAAGAACCCTTTGCTAGATATCAAAATAGATGAATTCATCTTTTGAGAAGTCTTAGAAAACAGTTTGATGTTTTGCTAAATGAAGAAAGGGAGTTCAAGGATGAAAGAAAATACCTTGATTGCTGAGAATCCACGAAAAATATAAAGATTTGATGGAGAAATCAAGCTCCAAGTTCCACCTTGCTTCAAGATCCCATGGAGTTCTAGAAGATCCTTCTTTGGGGTTTGGGTTTTGATTTTAAATAATGATATTTACTTGTGGTTGTAGACTTATAAAACCACTTAAAATACCCAAAAATCCCTTTATTAACTTCCCAAACTATTTTTATAATAGTAGGTCAATTAACTAAATAACCCCTTACCTTTGCCGAAAGTCTGGAGAATTGCAGGCCCTCAATCACAAACTACACTTGAAAGACCATAGATAGAACGACGGCTCCATCCTGCAGGTGTGTGGTTTGTGACTGAACCCTTGAAAAATTTGTCTTATATACTATATTTAATATCTAGCAACTGACTCCAAAAGATGGGACGTCGATTGGACAAAGGGGCACTGATTGCCCATCTTGTTTTGGGACTATTTTGGCAGTCTTCAGCCCAAGGTTGGTTTCTCCTCAATGAACTTTAGGGTGTTCCTTGGGTAATCATGCATGTACTTTTCCAACCTAAGTACACTCGTATAGATGTTACGAACCTCTTAAATAAATTTAACAAAAATGAAGACGTAAAACATGCAAAGGCACACTAACACATAAAAGTACGCCTCATAGAAAAACATTCGAACGTCTTGGACGTTTGACCTCCAAATCTTACAAACTTAACACACTAGCTAAAATCACATTATAACCTCATGACACATAGGTTAGGCTCTAGCTTCACCTAGATCATTTTTAGAGGTGATAAACTCCTATACACTTATGTGAATGAACTTACTCTTTGAGAACAAAGGGATAGCACCGAATAGATATCCTTGTGTAGTAGCTATACTTTACATGATACTATAGTACAAAGAAGCCCTTGATATCACTTAACCATGTGCAAACATGGGATGTGTCTTAGTTCAACCTTTGTCGAGTAGAATACCTTCCACTGTGTGAGGTCTCTGTGACACCGGATTTCATACCTATATAGTATGGTCTATGTTGGTTAATGTCTATTCTCATAATGTGGGATGTACACTCCACTATTGGATATATTCTACAATGTTTGGGTAGAGTAATGGGACCTATCTACTTGATAGGAGTAGGCATTGAAAACGCTAAAGTGAGATCCCTAGGTCTTCTAAGACCATTATGTGAAGTCCCTTTATTGTGTAGTTGTCTCTTAAATGATTTTAATGAATAATGTTGACTTACTTAAAGCATGTTTTATTGAAATTTTCTTATCAAGGGTAGCTTTGAGGATCACTTAGGTGTGCTTGAAGAGGGTGTATGGGTGGTCTCTTCATATCTTACATAGGTTGTTCATAGAGTAACCTAAGGAATGGAGTCTAAATTATGAAAAGTTTTAGTTAAAAGAATATGTAATTAAGTTCTATATGTTTATATTTGCTTAATATGTATTGCATGTAATTGTCTACTTGTGTTTTGTCTCTTAAGCTCTTATGACGAAATTTTTTATATAAATGTCATGCAAGCATGTTTCTATACTAAATGTCCCTTTTTGCATGGTTTTGCATGGCTTCCATACTTACTGCTTAATGTTTAAACCCCTTCCTTTTCCTTTTTGACTTAAGTGTATGGAATGAATGTCTTTGTATGCTTTAGATGATGCATAGGTTTCTAAGGGTTGAAGATGAAATTTTGGTGAGTCCTCATAGATGTGAGGAGAAGACACACATGTTCTTTTTATAGTTTGTATTCTTTATTTTAAATGTTATGTGGTTTTAGTCCCAATGTTGTAGTCGTCAGTTATTAGATGGTTTAATGAAACATATTGTAAAATTAGATGTTTTAAAGTCTTCCGCTCTCTTATCAATGAAAGTACTTGTAACACTCTTGAAGTGTAAGACCTAATATAGAGCCTTACATATTGAATAAAGACATAGAACACCTTTTTGAGACCAAAAATAATAAGTATAAACAATTCAGGTAGTTATAGAGTCAAAGTGTTTAAAAATGTCCATGATGTCAAGTCAATTGAGAAATACAGATTAGTGTGCCTTTGCATGTTTCATGAGGTTTAAAGAGTCGAAATTCAATGAATTTTGTAGAAAGGTGTTAACCATGTATTAGTATATTTTTAGGGTTTAAATGTGCAGGTACGACACACTAAGGACCACCCTAAGGGTCTTTGAGAAGTACCCTTCAAAAACTGACCAAAAGCCGTCAAATGTCAGTGTCCACCTACGAGAACAATTGACGAACCATCGTCTAGTCGACGAGGCATCGATGGCTCCTGTTATGCCCCACAAGTACCCCATAGAAGTTAGGGCGGACCCTTGGGTCATGACAGGGTGTACTTGACCCTTCGGGGTCTTGTACAAGCCCTTTAACTATTGTTCATTACATAAGACATGAAAATTAATGCAGAATTATTTTTTTCACAAAATTTAACATAAAAAGGAAGTCGTTCATACATACTAAAAAAATTCATTATCACAAGGCAAACATAAAGACACAACATAAATAATCTTAGGGACACAACCCTTTACATGGAAAGAAATATCTTCTAAGTCTTAGCATAAAGAAAATAAGAGGAAATGACTATGCCCTCAGATATATAAGGACTAGTGGTGGCAAATGGGCGGGTTGTGTCAAATGTGGGCGGGTTGAAAATGGGTAAACATAAAATGGGTAATCATTCAACCCGCCCATATTTTATATGGGTAAATATGGGTTGGGTAAAATACTAATTTACCCATATTTTACCCTTATTTCATGAGTAAATAGTTCTTTATTTGAGAATAATGGAGAAAATATTTTTGGTATTTTTTTAGATGAAATCTATTGAAAATGATTCATTTTGTTTTATTTATTATATAAGTAAAAAAAAGTTTTATAAAATTTTGGAATTAGGAAAGG
>NC_028644.1:40843322-40984243 GCF_001406875.1 Solanum pennellii
AAAATATTTTTTAAAAATAAAATAATTTTTTTTGGGGGGGGGGGTGGGGGGACGATGGTAGGGATGAAAAAATTAAAATTTTAAATTGTAAAGATTTTTATAAGATAAACTTAAATTTTAATTTTTTTTGGGGTGGCCTGGTGTGAGGGTGGGTTGTGGGGGAGTCGAGGGTACGGTGAAAAAAATTGAAATTTTGAAGTTTAAAATATTTTTTAAAAATGAACTTTACTTTATTTTTTTGAAAGCGTGGGGTGAAGGTCGAGAGTTGAAATATTTTCAGGGACCCATATATGAATAATTTGAAAAATCCCTTCTAAAACATTGTATCAAAAGTTTTTTTGAAAATTGGAGAAAACTTGCAATACCTATATTTGACCCGTAGTTTACGCATAATATACCCACATTTTAATAGGTAAAAAATGGGTATAATCTCAAATATTACTCATATTTCAAATTACTCTTTCAACCAATATTTGATGGGCTATTTGGGCGGGTCAGTGAAAAATGGGCTTAATTGTCAGCACTAAAGAGGACATACTTTTTCTTGAGAGAATCTTTCCCATGATTTCCTTCTAGACTTCAACCTTGCCTCCAAAATTTATACTTATAGAGTATAAAAAATTATGGGATCAATACAAAACAATGTACTGTACATATGCAAAAACATGATAAAAGGGACATTTTTGTAAGATAAGATATCTTGCCAAAAAAACATTCACGAAATTAGAAGCAAAACAACATAAGAAACATAACACATAGAGAGGGATTTCCATAATTTTAACAAAAAGTGGCACTTTATATTGAATTACAAAAAATTTACGGTGCTCTCTTATGACATTACAGTGAACCAAAATAACTCAACAACAGTGAACCCCTAGAGTATTGCCAAGAGGAAGTTAACTTATTTCTGTAGGAGTTTCTCTAACTTGAGTTACCCTAAGACTCACCCACGGTAAGACATGAAGGAAACACCCATACAACTCCTTCAATACACACCTAGGTGATCCCCAAGACTAGCCATCTTAGTCTTACTCCACTCAGGAGAACACGTCACCACTCAATAACAAGACATTAGAAGAACACTCAAAGAAGACATACAAAGACTTCCCTTTCGGAATGCCTACATAGTGTAATGAGTATATGGACTCCCATTCCACCAACTACCCTAAGTAGTACTCTCTTTTATAAGACTTAGCTCATTCAATTCATATTAGACTCATCTAGACTCCCCTTCGAAATGCCTCTCACACATTGCGATGGATAGATAGCATCCCATTCCACGACCTACCCTAACTACTATACTCTTGTAGAATACTTAGTACTTTCGTTACTTTTGTGGTGTTAACATAACCGACATAGACCATGAGAGATAAACATGGAATCTCGATACTTTCTTTTATCGGCGAAGGGTCTCTCCACTTGCCTAGAGTGAGGTCTTTTCTCTTAGCTTTTACATGGATTTCAAATAGATACACCTATGAGGGCACATAGTTAAGGGATAAGGAGATTGGAATACAACTTAATAACTTACAAAGTGTAGCCACCCCTTCTTCATATCCTCTCGGTGTTAAGCATAACTCCCCAAGGATTCTCAACAATCACTAATAAAAGTCATGGATAACTTTTGGACACCGCCTCTAAACTCACAAAGGGTATCCATCCTTCAACCTTCATTAGAAAGTTTTGTGGAATAGTGGGGTGTTACTGAAAACTTCTTCGCAACTCACGAGTAGTGTTCACCCCAAAATTACAAGTTTGAATTAACCTAGCTTCATTCATTTATCAAGTTTTAGTGTGTGTGTACATGTGAACACACCTTTTACATAAATATCATTTTATATACATTAACTTCTTTACATACTTTAGACCTTCATTGAGCACATCACACACTTTATATGCTTCACATAACCTTATAATTCGTTTAGGTATACTCTCTAGCCTACTTTACATAAACTCTTTATGAAGTAAATTTAAAAAGAATAACATCATTATCATCTTACTACACATAACAAGCCTTCATGGCCTCATTCAAAATACAAGTAGCTTCACATTCATATAAGTCATTTAGACATAATCTATAGCATATTTCTCACAATAAGATCCATAAACCACATTAACAAGACTAACATAAAAATCATCTTACTTCACATAATAATCTTTCAAGGCCTCTTTCACAATAAACAAGTAACTTCACATTAATACAATTGAAGTGAACACTGGTAAAGCTAAACAACATAACCAACTTACTATTTTATCCAAACTTCCATCACCTATGAAATTTTACACAATATTTCATCATAATATAGTCCTTAGGTTAGTATCTACACAACAATATCAACCATAAGAAACCAAAGCTTAAAGACAACAAACCCATGCTCATTAACCAATTTCATAAGCCAAAATTCGATAAAAAGGTTTAACATGTTATCATTGAAGTTTTAGCATTAAAATCATCAACTAACATTATAAAAATAATATTTGAATCATTAGAAATGTTTTCATGCAATACCCATACTTAGAGTCAAAGATAGAAGAAAATAGGGTTGGAAAACTCTTTTTGAAATCACATCAAAAGAGGCTACTTGAATGGAAAAGAGTACAAGGATGACTACCATACCTGATATAGAAAAAAACCAAATGATTTTTGATGAATAAACGTCCACCAATCCCTCTTAGTACCTTTTTGACTTCTAGCTTCCATGGTGATTTGAAAGCGTCTTTTAAGAGAGGGGTTTTGGGTTTTAGGAAATACTGCCTAAAATTAGGTCTATGTTTTTAGAAATCGTTAATATACCTAAAATTACCTAAAAATGACTTCCTAGGTTCATAAAAGACTTGGGGTTAATTTACCAAACACTCCAGGTCGTTACAGGAAAAACACATTTTGGACCGTCTTTAAACGACGGATGTAACCAACGGACTATCTATCCATCAACGGTCTATTGGTTGGGTTTTGTGGGTTGATACTTTTTTTAATTTGGGTCCTTGATAGCCTAAATTGCATGTCCTAACGACGGGTCAAGTCAACGGTCGTTGTGGACCACCGGCCATTGTTTGTCCTCGTTGGAGGACACTGCTAATGCAGGTTTCGGTCCTTCTCTAGGGCCCCTTGTGGGTCCTAGGTTGGGTCTTAACTGGTCTTTAAACTGCTAAACATAGTAATATAGGTCTTAGTAACATCCCACATCATCTTTAAACAAAACAGACACTTAAAAGTCACTCAAACATATTAAAACACACAAGCACTACCTAAGGCATATCTTCCGAACGTCATGAACGTTCTTGGACGTTTGACCTCCAACTTAACAAAAAATCACACACTGTCTAAGGAAATCAACATAACTCACTTTAACAGAAAACTGACTCAAGAGACAATCACGAAGCTCTAGTTCACGTTAGTTCGTTTTACGGTGTTACATTCTCCCCCGCTTGGAATAACATTCATCCTCTAATGACACAAAAAACATTAAGACCATAAAGGACTCACTTAGAAACACATAAAAAATTATAATCATGATCAAAACATCATAGTCAAGGAACAAACTAACAAGGAGCACAATTTTACACTTTCAAACACTTTGCAACACAATCACATTATAACAACTTTCACATTTCAAAATCCACTCTCCTTCTTCACTTATGGAGGAACTATCTTATCCAACATTAGACATGCTTATATACACCACTTTCATAAACATTGAAACTATCATCCATGCAAAAAATGAAATTTGTCAAAAATTGAACTTCTTTACAGTGAACTCAAAACTTTATTGTATCACTTTCTTAAAAATTCTATAATGCACCTTACAAGCAACTTTTACATGGTGGCATGACAATATGAGAGACAAGGTCGTACTAACATACTCCAAAGAGACTTGGTAAGTTTCACTATGTAAAATTTGAGAGTAGCATCCCATACTACCACTCGCACTTAGTGACCCTTGAGGATTCTCTTCGACTAAGTACACTATATGCAATTCTACTTAACATTCACTATGCAAAAACATAGCTTTAACTTGCTTCTTTAACATTAGACCTTAAGTTATCTAACTCCATAAACAACACAACATACTTCATACTCAAAACCACCTTTTCTACTCAACTCATTCTCCTCCACTTAGGGTAAAGCCATCTTCAAAGTCTCATACTTCAAAACACCATGATGCGTCTCACAAGGTAGGAACTCACAGTACCCTTAACTCATGCAAATTAAGTCTAAATCTCAACCTTACGATTCAAGCATAACACTTTCTTCTAACAATTCAAACATAGACAAGCTCTCGTAAACACCAGCTCATTCAACTCTTGGGCATGACTTAACTCAATCTCATGGAACAAAACTCCCTTACAAGGTGTTCATACCACATTTCCTCCTTAAGGTAAACCTACACAAGAACTTCAAGTCATCACAAGAACAACTATGAAACATTAACAACACAAGAGGGTTGACCTCAACTACTACAAAATTTCCACATTCTCTCAGCACTCTTCAAATTTATACCTTAAAGCTTTTTACAACAACTGAACATATTCACAAGGTAATTCATTTCCTCTCAAAGTCACTTCATTCAATCCTTATAACTCTTACCATGCTTAAAACTACATCACCATAAATTTTCTAATCATAATACTTCCGACCTCATAAATCACACCTAGCCATAAATGTCATCACATCAAAATTCTCAAAACTCACCTTCATATATACTCTTCTAGCCACAAACATCATAACCATAAAAAATCACATTTCTCTCCCTAAAACTGAAAAACACACCAAGAATATCACCGGACAAGGGAACATACGAGAAAGACCTTCTGGAGTTAAGTCCTATGGTAAAAGTCAAGAGTAACGATGTCAAGACCAGAGTATAGACCCCAGACGTGACCGGCGTTGTTGACCTCTAAGAGGTAAATGAAAATCCTACATACGTTATCATTACATCATCTATGTAAATTTTAGCGGAAAATTTGAAACTTTTAGTTACTTGAAATATACATACACTTCATAGTAGCATACATTATACTCATATAAGATTTTACTACATCAGTTCATAATATTTGACAACAACCGTCTAATACCAATATACTCCACTTAATAGTCATATCATAAAATATAAAGTTTCCAGAATTGCATCAATAAAATGTCTGAAAATAATTGAGAAAGAAATTCTAGTGGAACATACTCCACTAGCTCAAGCCTACATTGAATATAGAATATAACGGGCAAGCGTCCTCGAAAGCATGAGGTCCTACCAAGTCTGGATGAATGATCCACGTCTGGATATCTTCAACATCGTCTCGTAAACTCTAGCATCCATATGTGCCTGCACCTAAAACTAAATAGTTGTATAGGATTAATACACACATGCACGAAGTATGTGTATATGCAAGCATACACTAAGGACATGCATGATTAAGAAGAGCTCTCTCCTAATGATATGAGTAATGGAAAGTCAAGTCAGTGCACTTGCAAAAATCGGAATAGGAAAGTCATGCTATGAGAGTAACATCCATCATCATACGTAACATATTGCACACATCACATAAAATATTGATTATTAGCGCATAACATATTTTATATCATTCATTCATATGCCATGAGACCTTGGAATCATGGACTTCACATTAGGACTTCCCAAAATGAGGGCTCAACATATAGGACCTCAACTAAGGAGCCTTCATTAGAAAACAAGGAGTCTGCTTCATTCATTTATAAGTACTTTGTTTTAATTCGTTCGTAAGCTAGTGTAAACACCAGTCATAGCTAGGATGTAGTTGAAGACTTTCATCGGGTTCGCTGTGCAATGACCAAGAATAACATAGCGTCATTACTTAAGTCTAGGTCACCTCTTGATTATCCAATCCTAACTTAAGTCTAGGTCACTCTTGATTATCCAATCCTAACACCTTTGGTATCGTTCATTACATTATGTGCATTATTTGAGGCTGGCCTTATTCGTCCTTTAGGAACTTTAATCTTAACCGACATAGATCATGTGAGCATCATGAAATCTAGTGTTTAACCCCACACCAAAAAGGGGTGGAATCACTGGCCAAAGTGAACCATAAAATGATATTATATATAGGGAATCAAACCCTGCTAGAACCCTATATTGACAGTATAGGTTCAAAGACTATGATATATAAGGAGACCCATACCCGTCTGGATGGATAGTCTCATCTCATGAGAACTACACGAACCTGTGCATTCCCTAAAGAAGGAATAACAACTCATATCTAGCCTATCGTTGCCCAGTATAAAGTTCCATTACTTTCATCTCATACATCATAGAAGTTGGCTTCAAGAATGAGGGTATCATAGCTCATTAGATGATTTCTCATCTCATCATTAGTATTAAGTATGCATTGACTTCAATACTTTTATTAGAGTGTTCATAGAGACTTGTCTCTTCATTAACTTTACACTCTCATACGTGAGTTCATCTTGGTACATTTACATAGGATCATTTGAGATTTCTCTTACCTTTCACATTAGTCTCTTATCATATTGTCACCATATTGTTTAACTTTAGCATATTTACTCTTCATAATTATTCACCACTTTACGTGAATATTCATTGCATCGTATGCCAATGCACTTGGCCCATTAGTGGGTGTCAGACTCTTACTTAGCCCCTCTGGCTTTAACTATCTAATCACATAACATCTTAGGTTCACTTACTTTTAAATGTATGCTAGACTTATGAGTCCACACATACTAGCCATGAGGCTTTATTCATAGTTTGTCTAAGTAATTCTTACTCAAGATTATATGGTACAAGATTTATTAATCTTGTAGGCATTCTAAGATATGGAATTCAATCCTTTGAGGCAACATTCATTAAATATTTGTTCACGTACGACTTATATGTCAATAAGGGATTGACCAAGGGAACCCGATTTCAAATTCCTTGGGCAACACTTAATCTTAAATTAAACTTGATAATTGAATTATTCAAATTTGGGGGACCCTAGTTCGATCCTTCTTACTCCCATAATATTTTCCGTTCTTTTCCTCCTCTCTTTTTCGTTTAAGGAAATGAGGTTTTGGAATCAATATCCCACAAGATCATTCTTTTTTCTTTAATTTATCTCTTTACTTTCTCACCTTTCCAAGACGTTGTGGGTTCAAACCCTACTCACCAAATTTACTTTTCTCATTTATTTTTTCCTAACTCTCTCATCTATTCAAGAGGTTGTGGACTCAATTCCCACTCACTCCATTTATTTTTCTTCTTTATTTTTTTCTCCTAACTCTCTCATTTATTCAACAGGTTGTGGTTCAATCTCCACTCACAACATTTATTTTTCTCCTTTACTTTTCTCTTAACCCTCTCATCTGTTCAAGAGGTTGTGGGTTCAATTCTCACTCACCACATTTATTTTTCCTTTTGTTTTTCTCATGAACTTTTTATGTAATTTCCATTTGGTGAGGTCTTCGGTTAAATACCCAATGACCTCACATTTTAAGATAAAATTTTAAAACATAGCTCCAACTCATAGTCCGAGACCAACATTTCCAGCAAGCTGGAAATTTGGTCCTCTTTCAATTCATTTTTCTCTCATTTTTTTATATTGATTATTGGACTATTCTGTGTGGCATTTATTCAGAAACATTACACTTATATGAACATCACACTTTTAACATATTCGTACACGTAAAATACAACATTTTAACATGTAAATTTCAGGCAGCAAAACATAGTTAATTCACGGCACACACATGCACAAACAATTAACTTAATACACTTTCCTAGAACACATCTTTTATTCCTTACATAATTTCCTAATACGCATTAAAACATGTAATAACAACCAGCCCTAGAAACATATACCAGAAGACATACTAACGCATATTTTGAATCTTTCAAAGTATCTAATGATAGTGCATGTAACGGGGACAACCTTAGTTTCTCGATTGGAATTTAAACTCAACTTAGGGGTCTCTTGGGAAAAGGACAAAGAGAGAAGAAAACCCATACCTTAATGTTGTTCAACACTTGTTTCAATGCTGCCTATTCCCACGACACCAATGTCTAACCACAAATATCTAAAACATAATCCATCGAGAAGAATGTTGTTGATTTTTGTTTTTAGATTAGCTTTTTGTTTGAGTTTTTGTGTCTAAGTTCTTCAAGAGTGAAGAACTATTATTTTCAGTTCTTTTGCTGATGAAAAACGTGAGAATGAGAGTGACAGACGTGAGAATGAGACGATTAGTATTAGGAGAGTTAGGTGAAGACTTAGTCAAACTAGGACTCCTCATTATTTATTAATATTATTATTAGTATTATTGTTATTTTCTATTAAAAATCTGATTTTTCTTTAATTAAATAAGGAAATTAAATATTAATTATTTTAACTAATTTCCTAAATACAATAAATCAATTAAATCATTCCTTCCACCAAGGCTCGAACCCAGGTGGAGCAAGATTTTGCTTAATGGGTCAATTTTGGCCCTCCCTACCTGAATTGCCCCTCCACCATATGAATTAATTATTTAATTTAATACTTAGGGTAATTAAAATACTACCCTTAGCCTGGAAAAGACCATTTACCCCTAGACCCTCTAATCATAAGATTACTCATTTTTATGTCCAGTTAAGACTCATCCACATAAATCTTCATATTCAGGTGCCCTACATGGCTGGACCCAACCTATGCTAGCACAACTAACTCACAAAGTTAGTTGGCTTGGCTGTTGTAGAGGTTTAGAGGTCTGGTTCTACGTGTATCAATCCGTGTGAACCCGATCTAATGTAGGCATTCTAGATACGTTAGACATTACTTAGCATAGTCATTTTTCGGTTGTTACAAATGAGGAAAGTAAAACTCTATCGTCCTAGAGCCTCTTGTCCATGGATGTGTTTCGACCACCACCAATGACCAAGACTCTACTATAGGTGGCTTGTGAGACTTTTCTCCTAAACTATTTCCCATTACATTATGCTCTGATAATAAGTCTGTCACGACATGCAAGCACCGCCTAGAAGTTAGGGAATATTGTTGTGTCATGACAGGGCATACTTGACCCATTTGGGTCTTGTACAAGCCCTTTAACTATTGTTCATTACATAAGAAATGAAAACTAGTGCTGAATTAAAATTGTTCACAATATTTAACATAAAAAGGAAGTCCTTAAAAAATACTAAGAAAATCATTTTCACAAGAAAAATTTAAAGACACGCCACATATAATCATAGGGAAAAGATCCTTTTCATTTGAAAACATACATAATAAGTTTTAACATTAAGAAACTAAGAAGGTAGGACTATGCCCTTGGATATATGAGGACACACTTTGTCTCGAGAGAAACTTTTCCAAGCTTTGTCTTCTAGAGATCTACCTAGCTTCCAAAACCTATACTTATAGAGTATACAAAAAATTAAGGGTTAGTACAAAACAATGTACCTAGTATCGCATATTCAAAAACATGCAAAAAAGGATTTTTTAGAAAGATAAGCTTTCATGCCAAATAAGTAAAACATTCATGAATTTAGCAAAACAACATAAGAAATATCTTTTTAGACTTAGAGAAGGATTTCCATAATTTTAACAAAAAGAGTCACTTTAGAGTAGACTACCCAAAACTTACGGTGAAATCTTGTGACATTACAGTGAACAAAAATAACTCTAAAATAGTGCACTCTTACTGTATTGCAAAAAGGAAGTGAACTGATTTCCGTAGGAGTTTCTCTAACCCCGGTTATCCTAAGACTCACCAAGGTAAAACATGAACGAATTGCCTATACACCTCCTTTAATACACACCTAGGTGATCCCCAAGACTACACATCTTAGTCTTACTCCACTCGGGAGAACAAGTCACCACCGAATAACACGACATTAGAAGAATACTCAAATATGACATACCAAGACTTCCATTTTCTGAATTCCTACTTAGTGCAATGAGTATATGGCATCCCATTCCACCACCTACTCTGAGTAGTACACTCTTATAGAAGACGTAGCTAATTTAATTCACATAAGACTCAACAAGACTCATTTTTTAGACTAATGTCGTGTTATTCAGTGGTGACTTGTTCTCCCGAGTGGAGTAAGACTAAGATGTGTAGTCTTGGGGATCACCTAGGTGTGTATTAAAGGAGGTGTATATGGCATCCCATTCCACCACCTACTCTGAGTAGTACACTCTTATAGAAGACGTAGCTAATTCAATTAAGATAAGACTCAACAAGACTCACTTTTTAGAATGGCTACACAGTACAATGGATAGATAGTGTCCCATTCCACTACCTACCGTAAGTAATACATCTTTTTGAAGACTTAGTACTTTCATAACTTTTGCTAGGTGTTAGCGTAACCGACATAGACCGTGAGAGGTAAACATGGAATTTCTCTTCTTACCTTATTGGAGAAGGGTCCTAACATAACCAGAATCTAGACCCCAGATGAGACCGGCGTCGTTGACCTCTCAGAGGTCGCAGACAAGTCTACTTACGCCATTCTTACTTCATCTAGGTTAATTTAAGAAGAAAATTTGAACTTTTTGTCTTCTTATTTCATGCTAAATATTTTAAACTTAACATTATAGGCGTTCACAAATTCAACCATCTAATATAGTGATTATCAAATGAAAGAAACAATTCATATTGACTTAAACATATTTTTGCAAAAACAACTCCAATACAAAGTATGAAATGGAAGTGGAAAGAAACAGTAGTGGAACATGATCCACTAGCTAAAGCCTACATCTATACTAGATAATAACGGTAGACATCCTCAAAAGCATGAGGACCTGCCAAGTTCGGATGAAAGCTCCACGTCTGGATAGCTTAAACGTCAACCTGTGCCTGCAACTAAAAATATATAGTTGTATGGGATTAGTACACACTTGTACTCAGTATGGGTATATGCAAGCACACACCAAGAACATGCATGAGAAAGAATAGCTCTTTCCTGACAACATGATTTATGGAAAGTCAAGTCAGTGGACTTGCCAAATTTGTATCTGGAAAGTCAACGGACCTGCCAAATTTTGATTTGGGAAGTCATGCCATGAGTATAGCATGCATCAACAAACATATCATTTTGCAAACAACACATAACATATTTCACATAGCACATATCATAATTCATATGCCACATAACGTTGTTCATATCATTCATTCATATGCCATGGGACCTTGGAATCATGGATTAGACATTAAGACTTCCCGAAAATGAGGGCTCAATATATGGGACCTTAACGAGGGAGTCTGCTTTAGCAAACATAGGGTCTGCTTCATTCATTTATACGTACTTCATTTCATTTCATTCATGGGCCAGTGTAAACACCAGCTATACCTAGGATGTAGTTTAAGACTTTTATCGGGTTCGTTGTTCAATGACCAAGAATGACCTAATGTCATTACTTTAATCTAACTCACCTCTTTATTACCCTATCCTAACATCTTTGGTATCATTCGTTTCAGTATGTGAATCATTTGAGGCTGGCCTCATTCATTTTTTGGGAACTTTAACGTTAACCGACATAGATCATGCGAGCATCATGAAATCCAGTGTCATGAAACCCCACACTTAAAAGAGGTGGAATCATCGACCGAAATGACCCAAAACATGCTAGCGTACATGGGAATTGAACCCTTCCAGATCCCTATATTGGCAGTATAGGTTCAAAGACTAGGAGATATAAGGAGACCCATACCCGGCATGCCGGACAAACTCATCTCTTGAGAGTTACGTGAATCTCCGACCTTCCTGAAAGAAGGCATCACCGCTCATTGCTAGTCTATCGGTGCTCAGTATAAAGTTCCATTACATTCAACTCATAAATCATGGAAGATAGCTTCTAGTATGAGGACATCATATCTCAATAGATGATTTCTCATCTCATTATTAGTATTCAGTGTGTTAATCTCAATACTTTCATTACAGTGTTCATAGAGACTAGTCCCTTCATTAACATTACACTCTCATCGGTGAATACGTTTTGGTAACATTTACATAGGATCATTTGAGATTGCTCTAATCTTTTACGTTAGCCTCATATCATGTTGTCACCACATTCATTATCATTAGCACATTTGCTCTTCATAGTTCATCACCCCTTTTTACGTGAATGTTCATTTCATCATATGGCAATGCACTTGGCCATTTTGTGTTTTTCAAACTCTTACTTAACCCTCCTAATGTTTCATCATTTCATTGTTCATTTCATCATTTCATTGTTCATTTCATCATATGCCAATGCACTTGGCCATTTAGTGTATTTTACCCTCGTACTTAACACTTCTAGTGTTTCATCATTTCAATACATACATCTTAGGTTCACTTACTTTTAAACGTATGGTAGACTTATGGTTCTATACATACAAGCCATGGGGCTTCATTCATAGTTTGTCTAAGTGATTCATATTTACCAAAGACTATGTAGTACAAGACTTATGCATCTTGTAGATATCCCAAGATATTGATTTCGATCTTTAGAGGCAGAATTGATTAAATATTTACGTACGTATGACTTATGTTTCAATACGGAATTGGGCAAGGGAACCCTATTTGGGCTCCCTTGGCCAACACTTAATCTTATTTTAAACTTGATAATCACATATTTCCGATTTGGGGGACCCTTGTTAGATCCCGATCAACCCCAAAATATATCCTTTATTAGGGACTCAAACTAACATCTTCAACGCCTATTGTGAAATGTCTAGATAGCATCCATACCACCACCCAGACTTCATAGAATTTCTTTAATGCTAGTAGGTATCTCATAAGATGAGCATAGACAATAACCGACATAGATCGTGATAGAAAGACATGGAATCTGAAGTTCTAACCTACTCCAATGAGGGTGTTCTACTTGCCAATGGTAGAACTAGGACACATCCCATGTAGGCACATGGCTAAGGAATATGAAAGGCGTACTTTGTATTCTAGTGTCATCCTTAACTAGAACTATTTCCTTTACCATACTCACTCGGTGCTAGCCTTTGTTCTCATAGAGTAATTCACAGTTAAGGTTCATATAAAGGGGTTCCATATCAAGTTTATAACCACATTTCACTTACCCTACTGAAGAGGTCCTTTAGGGCTACCTTCCAATGGTGACAAAAGCACATGATGACTTTTCTAATGTTTGATAAGATGCTGTTCCAGACAATCAAACTTAATTCCATCATTCTTTTAATTGAAGGATACCATTACGAGTTTTGACTTCAACATTCATAACCTTACCACTAGATTCAATGTTTCACATAAAAGACCCTCTTATCATCATTCAATGCATCACATGTCATTCATAAATTAAATACCAAGAGGTTGTAGCGTTCTAAGTCAATACATTACATATTCACATTGATACATGTATCAAGTAAGGGACACAAGTCAACCAAAACAAGACACAACATATATCACCTTAACAGATTTTACATGTCATTCTATAGGCACATAGTGATAACCGTTATCATCTTTAAGTCATCCTATACACTACCATATCATCATCAATATAACCATTATATAATCATATATTCAAGTAAGAACAACCATGTATCAACCCTAGACTATACATAGAAGCACATAGTCATAGTCTATATTATTTCCAATTATACATAGAAAGAACACATTCTTTCACATTACTTCACATATAGATAGATATGATCATACTTCACATACTCAACTACACAAATCATCATAATGCTTCAAGTAGTGCCGTCAAGGCCATGATCATCAAAATGCATAAAGTAACGCCGACAAGGACACATCAATTCATATAACACCGCCACCGTAAGTGGACCATACCAATGACAACATAATTGAATTCTAATTAACATATAATAAAGGAAACTAGGTCAGTATACCCCCGCTCCATCTTACACATCGATTCCAAAACTAAATCATCCAATTCAATATTGTTAGGACCTTATCCATGGCCATAAAGAATGATTCAAGAAAATTATATCAATAATGAATGAAACTAGGTCAATTCATTACATACTCATCAATCTAATACAACCTAGATTTCTATTTACTACAATTATCACATTAATCGATAGCCCATAGATAACTACAGTAGAATTCATAAGCCTTAAGTAAATATCAATTCAATTAGCCTAATATTCAATAGATATAAGAATACAAAATTCTCAATTGATAAAATTTAAAAATACTATAAACCAATCAATCATAATATATACATAAATCAAAAGCCCATAACATTCTACACATGAATTTATCAATATCAAATCATGATCACATAACCCATATTTTAGTCAAATTGAGAGATTTGTGAATGTCAAGGTTTCATGGAGAATTTTCATTGGAAAACATAAATTAAACATCAATATTACCATATCTTAACATGTGAAAACCTTCCACGCAAGAACCCAAGACATACAGTAGAAATTGGACTTTTTCTTCTTTTTGAAATCTTTGAAAACCGTCTCTGAAATTGGCTCTAAGGTGATAGCAAGCCTTAGATTAAGAACTTTCATACCTTATTAGAAGAACCCAATGAAAATTTACGAAGAAACTCCATTGAAGAACCATCTTCAAGCTCCATCTTCACCTTCAACTCTCTTGGAGGTTTTTTGGACAATACTTTGGGAGAGAGTGTTTTTTTATTTAGTTGTTAGGGTTTAAATGAGTGTTTAATGACTTATATACTCTCAATATACCCATAAGCACTCAATACAACAGTCCACACATTTTATAAGACTTGGGGTGAATTTCCCAAAAAAATCCAAGCCTTAATAGAAAACTGCCAGGCAGTTCACAGCACCATCGACGCCCCACCATCGACGGTTTGTGGTCTCACCCACGACCCGTCGATGGGGTCTCGTTGGTTTCTTCTGCAACTCGTCAACCTGCATTCCAAGTGTCTCCATCATTTCCACCCATATACGGGCCATCTCCTGGTTGATTGGCCGTCATTTGGGTCAATCGACTTCCACTGCCTGGCAGTGTTGAGCTCCAAGTAGGCGTCCTCCTTCTAGGGCCCCTTGTTGGTCTTACATGGATTCGTACGCGGAATTTTCCAACATAAATATGATCTTATATGAGTTTAGTACCTCTCACATGAATTTCATCCAAAACAAACTCATAAAACGTAATGAAACATACATATACACGCAAGGTTGTTTCAAGGCAAACCTTTCAAACATCATGGACGTTCTTGAATGTTTTTGCTCCAAACATCTCGAAGTTTTATACACTGACTATATTAACCATAATAAATCAATTAAGTACCTTATAACTTCATGAATCACACATAAACACATAAAACCACAAATGAGGCACATAGTTGACTTAGTCGCCGAACGTCTTGGCCGTCCCTTGACGTTTTACTTCCAATGCACCTATATTCTTATACATTGACTCTATACAAATTTATACACTATTTTATGACCCTATACCATCACGAATAAAACTTTACTCTAGGGTCTTAAAGACATGATGATGGTAATGTGTTAATCTCACATATGAGGGTTGTATTGAAAGGAAGTTCACATTTGATTTCTAATGAGATAATGTTATCAATATACAAGGGTTTAGTATCCTATTACCTATACTAAGCTATAATAATTAATAAAGTCTTAAAGACATTTCAAAAAGGTACTTTAGTTTAGCACTAAGTGAATTAGTTTTAAGAGGTGTCCCTTCCCTATGTGGGAAGGTAGGTTCACAATGATTCTTATGAGATATATATTACAATGAAATTGTGTATAAAGAGGGTCTCAACTAAGTATCCTATTTCTTGAACTATGTTGCCCCCACAGGAATACTAGCAAGTGGATCAAACTACAGTGCTAGGTTCATGTTTTGGTTCTACCTTGGCAAGTAGACCACCTTCTTTCGTTGTAGGGTTTCATGACACCAGATTCCACATTTAGCTGATCTGGTGTATGTTTGTTTAGGCAATTATTCCCGAAAGTAAAATGAATGTAATAATGTGAACTCTAACTAGAACGACTTAAGGTGTTTTTATTAATGTAGGTATGGGTATGAGACTCTACCTATGCATTGCACTATTTGGCTTGAGGGAAATCATAGGAGGATGTTGTTATGATTTAATGAATCTAATGATATGAACTTGTTGAATCTATATTTTGATGATCCGATAGAATGTTAATTTCACCTATGAGAATGTTATTGGTCTATATTGCTAAATATAATGATCACTACTCATGATGCTATGTTATATTAAGTTAGACATTGCTTGTGATCTTTTGTTGGTATACTTGGTTGTGTGGGATAATGGGTCTTAACTTGATAATTGCGCATATAATCTTGGTAATGAATTATGGGTAAGGTTCATAAATATGTTTTTATGTTATGAACTCTAATACATGCTTTGTTGTTATGGCATTATATTGGAGTTGTGTAATAATCCGAATGTCTCATACATATTTAGAACCTAACATGGGTTTCTAAAGGTTTTTTCACTGTTTAAGGGTCACTAATCGTGAAACAATTTCATTTAGGAAGGTTTAGAATCAAAACGTCAAGGAATGTCCATGTCGTTCAGAAACTAGTACAAGAGGTGCTAGTGTCCCTTAGCCTATTTGATTAGGTTTGAGGGGTCGTAATTCAATGAGATTTCATAGTAAGGTGTATAATACAGATTTGAGTTGGTTTATAGTCAAAAATCCTGGGTATGACACCCCAATGACTAACCAAGGGTCCTTGAGGAGGAACCTTGCAATTTGGTTAAAAGCTGCGATGAGCCAGTGTCAACCTACATGTGCAGGCGACAAGGCGTGGGTGAATCAATGTGGTGTAGATACCTCCATTGATGAAGACTTATCAATTTTTTATAAAAGTCCATTCTGGAAAGTCTCTGTCGCAAATGATGACTAAACAGGACGATGGGGGTCCTGGCCGTCGTTTGACCTATGGCCTGTTGGTCGGGGGTTCGTAGGTCAAGGCCACTGTTTCACTTATAAGTTTTTTTTGGGTAAAGTTATTAAGTTATTTATTTATGGGTTTAATTATTAATTAGAGGTTGGTTAAATAAGTTATTTAAAAGACTATGTAAACTACCCTAAGCCTAAAACCTCACTTAACTCTCACAATTTCAATAACACAATGGCTCTTCCTTCTCTCTTCTTTCTCGCTCTCAAGAAGAAGAACTCCATTTGAGACAAGGTCTAAGGGTTCTAGACGAGAAAGGAGGCTACTTTTCTCCATCAGTCTTAATCAAATACCAAGGTATGTGAACCTTTCACCTTGGGATTCCTTTCCCAAGGGGTTCTTCCAAAATTGATTTCAAAAAGTTGAGTTTCATGTGTGTTTCCTTCCAATAAAAAATTTATCTTATGAATTTGTTTTTTACGATTTCTTTTTGTTATTATGAGTAGATTAACTTGTATTATGATTCAATTCTACTAGTTGTTCATTAATTGACCTAGTTTGTGGAAGATGACCTTTTTCCCTTTATCCTAGATTGTGATCTTAAATTGAAGTATCTAGTATTGATATAATTGGCTTGGTTAATGTGTGAGTTATTATTCTCTGTTATTATTATTCCAATTTATGAATGAATTGGGATTGGTTGATGGTAAGACCATGATGATGGATTTTGAAGAGGGGGAGCTATGAATTTGTGATCTTCAAAGCTTAACTCTATTGTGATGACTTGTACCTAATGATTGTGATTCAATTGAAGTATGCGTGTTGGGATTTGATTGCTTAAGATGGTGATGTTGATATTGAAATTTCTTATATTATTAATTGTGAGATCATCTTAAGGATGTAATGATTTATGGATGATGTTGATTCATTTGTGTGCAATACTATAATATGGTGTATGGTGTTGATCTGACTATAGTGGATGTATTGAAAGGCTATTCTAATACAACTCCTTATGATTATATACAAGGAGTAGTTTCCTACTAACCAATCAAAGTTATAATTATTAATAAAAAGATATTTCAAAAAGGGACTCTAGCTTAGCAGCAAGTAAAGTAGATGTGAGGGGTGACACTTTCCCAAGGAGGTAAGGTAGGATTCACCATTATACTCAATGATATTGAAGAATATAATGTGATGTAAATAAATATCGTCCCAACTATATCTCCTTGTTCTTGAACTATGTTGCCTCAATAGGAATACTAGCTAGTGCATCCACCTAAATGCTACATTCCTGTTTGGTTCGACTTTGGCTGGTAGACCACCTTCCATTGGTGTAACGTTTTACAACACCAAATTCCACACATAGCTCTTGTGGTCTTGTAGATAAGGCAAGTGTTCCCGAAAATAAAATGAATTAATGAAGTAAACAGTAAACTAGGGTGACTTAAGATGTTTGACTTAGCCTAGGTAGGGGTATGGCACTCTACCTATGTCCTGCACTAGCTTGTCTTGTAAGAATCCTTAGGATGATGTTATTGTGTTTGTGTAATGTATATGTTATGTATATATTGATTAAATGTTATTGACTCTATATGATGATTTCCTTATGAGCATGATGTTTGCTTATATTGTTAAAGTATGGTGATGGTTAATTTTGGTGTTATGTTAAGTGAAGTTAAGCATTGCCTATGGTCTTTTGTATTACTTTACTTTATTTATTAGGTTATGAGGCTTTTCTTGATTATTGCACTTGTAGGCTTAATAAGGGGTTCTGGGTAAGGTATTTATCTATGTTCAAATGTTATGAAGCTCTTATATATGCCTTGTGGTTATACTATGATGTAGACATTGTTTGGCTATATCTATGTTGACTTGACTTTGTATTGATTGTCTTGTCTTGATTATGATATAGTATTGAGGATTATGTGGTTATTGGTTCATGTGATATCTTGATTGTGCATAAAAGTGGCATTTCAAAGTAAGTTGGCATATCTTTACAAATTGTCCCTTTTCAAGCATGATTTCTATGTTGTGAGTGCATTGTTCCTATAATTAGTACAAGTGATGTTCAAACCCCATTTTTTCCCTTTTCTCCAACATTTTAGATTCTTGTCGTTGACGACGTTGAGACCATTTGAAGAAGACATGGATTCTCATTCTCCAAGTTGGGTAGGTCCTCACCACTACGAGGGCAATGTAAATTTTTATCATTTAATGTTGATTACTGTTAAAGACACTTTGTTCATTTCCTTTCATTTGAGTACGAAGATTGTATAGCCTATATGTGGCTTTTATTGTATTGATGTATATTCTATGCCCAATTGTTCTACTATTATTTAGATGGTTATGAGATGAGACATTTGTTTTAACACTTTATTGTATCCTATATGTATGTGTGTTATAAAACTAGAAGACTATGTAATATTCTTTTACGAAGGTTCTAAGTACACTCGATATAAATATATTACGTGTATGGGAGAGCTCTATGTAAACCACATGATAGATATAGAAGAAAATAATTAAATTTTGCGCATTTTTAACCTATCTAAAGATGTTAGCTAAGAGGCTAGTCTTAGTCCTCTTCGAGGACGACGGTGCCAGTTACGTCTAGGGGGTGCTCCCTAGATGTGACAAGTTGTTGTGGTTATGAGATCTAATATGATACTACACATATTAACTTCACTTTACTTGATGATGGTCTTCTATTGTATATGGTCTTGTCTTGATGAATATGTGCTCTTTGATGACGATAATGGCTTTTCCAAGTAAATTAGCATGGTTTTAAATAAATATCCTTTTACGAATGATTTTTATGTTTTATTTGCATATGTTTCCATGCATAGTACAAGTGATGTAATAAACCATATCCCTATGTTTTCTACAAATAAGTACGTTTCGGCTATTGAGTTCCTAGTAGGCCGATTGAAGAAGACTTGGATTATTTTCTCCAAGTATTAGTAGGTTCTCATGTTTGAGGATGTTACCTTTCATTATGATCTAGATTTGAATTTGTATTGTCATAAAGACATTGTTCTTTCCTTTATCATTTGGATATTGATGTAAGCCTATAATTACATGTTGACTTTTTATTGGCTATGTCAAACATTTGTACTAGCTTTAGATGGTTCAATATGAGGCTAAGTATTAGACTAATAATTATGTATTTTATGTTCCCTAAATGAGAAGCCTATGTATGCTTCATATGCGAGGACTCTAAGTAAACTCCATATGTAGTATACGAGAGGTCGATGTAAACCTCACTATATAGATGTATATATGAAAATATTTAATTTTCAGCAAATGCTAAGAGGATAGTCTTAGTCCTCTCGGAGAACGACGAAGTTGGTTACGTATAGGGGGTGTTCCCCGGTCGTGACAAACTTTGTACAAAGCATGAGGTTAAAGAAATCTTATGATTGATGTCTCATTGAACAACATTTATGTAGAGTCTTCTTCATGGGTGTGAAGTGTGCCAAACTTATGAATGAGAGGCTATGTGAAGTTTAGCAATTCTCACTCATTGGTAATATTGAAAGTCCTGCCTTAAGAGTTTAAAATTATATGTGTCCTCTATCTTCTAATAATTTTCTTCTAGGATATGTCTACAAGACTTGGAACCGTAAGAGAGTACGTGAAGATTTGGCTAATGCGGGAGTTCATCCCTACGGCAACAAAGTCCCTCAACGAGACAACTAAGGGCCTCCACAAGAACAAGCTCCTGTGGTTCCTCCACCTATGACAAATTGAAACATAAGGTAAACATTTTTAACTTTGACTCAAGCTATTACTTCCCAAGAATAAGTGGTATCTACTCAAGATGAACCTGGGGGCTCAAGAAAATAAGGAGGTCGTCTTAGTGCTTAACATAATTGTGAAGCCAGCCACACTTATGAATAGGAAACTATATGATGCTTAGGAAACTCTAATTTTCTTCGAAATCCAATATTGTGCTTATAGAGTCTTGACTCTATGTTCCTTTTGCAACTAATCCTTTTATAGTGATTCTTGTCAATAAATACTCGTAGAACCTGTGCTTGAAGACTTGATGAAGAGATTGTCAATGCGGGGGTTCCTCCCCGAGGCAATCAAGTTCCTTCTCTTGAAGATGTTGCTAATGATGGTTAAGATCCGATTAATACTCCGCCTTTGACAGATGGGGACATAAGGGCAGCCCTTCTACAAATGTCCCAAGACATTACTACACAATCACAATGCGTAACTACTAAAGCTGAAGACATGAAGGCCCAAGATATTCGGGAGGTCGTGCCCCGAGTAAACCAACATGTTAGCACCGTCGCCTCTCGTTTGAGGGATTTCACGAGGATGAATCCCCCTACTTTCTGTGTGTCCAAAGTGGAGAAAGACCCCCAAGAGTTCATTGATGAAACCTACAAAATTCTCTATGCTATGGGGTTGACTACTAATGCGAAGGTCTAATTAGCCACTTACCAACTCAAACATGTTTCCCAAACTCGGTATGTCCAATGAATAGACAATAGGCCATTATGGGGTGGACTGATCACATAGGAGATTTTCTAGAAGACTTCTCTTGATAGGCTCTTTCCTCGGGAGAATAGGGAATCCAAAGTGGAAGCTTCATAAACCTTCGTCAAGGAGGTATAATTGTTCTTTACTTGTCTTTGAAATTTACGAAATTGTCAAAGTATGCTATTTCTTTGGTTTCCAACCCTACTGATTAAACGAGCCACTTTGTGATGGGAGTATAAGATGACTTGAAAGAATAATGTCTTTTAGAAATTCTACATTATAATATGAACATTTTTCATCTCATGGTTCATACTCAACAAGTGGAGGAGACAAGGGTTAAGAGGAAGAGTAGGGATGCCAATAAGGCAAGGTCTTATGATGGTGGTTCTTCAAAGGGTAGGCTTGATATCCATAACAAGCCTATGATCAAAAAGAGCTTTTGTAATCAATTTACTTCTAAGTTCCCTAAGTCTCGTGATGATAGGGTATCTAACCCTAAGTCTTAAAAGGTAAGGGGTACTTATTCACCAACCTAGAAGACAACTTGTGGAAAGTGTGGAAAGAAGCATTATGGTGATTGCCTCATTTGGACGGACAATTGCTTTGGTTGTGGCAAGAGTTGCCACAAGGTGAGGGATTGCACAAATTTGAAGGGTCAAGACAATGGTAGTGGTAATGATCAAGCAAGTGGTTCTATGTTGAGGCTCCGAAAAAGAATCGCTTTTCTCCATTTTAGAAGTGAGCAAGAAACTTTCCCCGATGTGGTGACCGGTATGTTTAAAGTTTTTCTATTGATGTATATACTTTACTTGATCCTGGATCTACCTTGTCATTTGTTAGCCATTTAGTAGCTAAAAAGTTTGACATTTTTCCTAATATCTTGAACGAACCTTTTGCGGTGTCTACTCTGCTTGGTGATTCGATTGTTGCAAAAAGAGTTTATAGAAATTTTCCTATAATGTTGCCCAATAGATTTACTCATGTCAATCTAGTGGAACCTTATATGTTTTATTTTGATGTCATTTTTGGTATGGATTGGTTGCATGCTTTCTTCCGTAGCTTGTAGAACAAGGGTGGTGAAGTCTAACTTTCCAAATTAGTCCGTTTTAAAGTGGAAGGGGAGAAGTTCTATTCCTAGAGGTCGTATCATTTCTTGTTTGAAATCTTGTAAGATGATCTATAAGGGGTGTTTATACCTTATTGTAAGGGTAAAATATTTAGACTCGGAAATTCTTCCCATTGAGTCGGTCTCCATAGTGAGGGAATATCAGGAGGTCTTTCCTAATGATCTTCCCAGTATTCCTCCTGAATGGAAATTGATTTTTGTATCGACTTGCTAGCAGATACAAACCTCCATTTCAATTCCTCCTTATCAGGTGGCTCCAGCCGAATTGAAAGAGCTGAAGGCTCAACTTAAAGATTTACTGGATAAGGGATTTATTTGGCCTCTTCTCCATAGGGTGCTCCGATATTGTTTGTGAAAAACATGGATGGTTCCCTTAGAATGTGTATTGATTACCATCAACTCAACAAAGTCACAGTCAAGAACAAGTATCCTCTTCCTCGGATTGTTGAATTATTTGATCAACTCCAAGGTGTGAGTTACCTTTCCAAGATTGACTTGATATCAGGAATTCATCAACCGAGGGTGATGGGTCAAGATATTACCAAGATGGAATTTCTAACAAGATATGGTCACTATGAGTTTTTAGTTGTCTTTTTGTCTCACTAATGCTCCGGTGGCGTTTATGAACCCAAATGAATAGGGTGTTTCAAAGTTACCTAGATTCATTTGTCATTGTATTCATTGACGACATCTTGGTATATTTGAAAAATGAGGGTGACCCTATGTACCATTTCAGTGTAGTTTTGCAAGTGCTTAAGGAACACCAACTATTTAACAAGTATAGAACATGTGAGTTTTTGTTGAGGTCGATTGTGTTTCTTGGTCATGTCATTTCTAGTGGGGGTGTAGAGGTTGATCCAAGAAAGACCGAAGCGGTAAATAATTGACCTAAACACTTGGTTCCTACGTAAATTGGGAGTTTCATAGGCCTAGCCGGTTATTATAGAATGTTTGTCTACAGTTTTGCGTCTCTTGCTTCTCCTTTGTCAACGTTAACTCAAAAGAATGTGAAATTTGAGCGGTCGGAAGCATGTGAATGGAGTTTCCAAATGTTGAAATATAGGCTTACTTACGCTCTGATTGACCCTACCAGAGGGTACTAAGGGTTTTGTGGTATATTATGATGCATCCCTAGTTCGGAGGGAACATGGAAATGTTGTAGACTATGCTTTTAGGAAACTCAAAGCCCAGGAGAAGAATTATCCGACTAATAACCTTGAGTTAGCGGCGCTGGTATTTGCCTTGAAAATATGGAGGCATAATCACTATGGGGTTCTTGTTGATGTGTATAGGGATAATAAAAGTCTTCAATATGTATTCACTCAAAAGGAGTTGAATCTTCATCAAAGGACATAGCTATAGTTGTTGAAAGACAACGACATAAGTGTTCTATATCACTCTGGAAAGGCTATTGTGGTAGAAGACACTCTAAGTTGGTTGTCCATTGGAAGTGTGTCCCATGTGAAATAAGACAATAGAAACCTAGTGAGTGATGTTCATAGGTTAGCTCATTTAGGGGTTCGAACTAAAGATTCTCCAAATGGTGGTCATAACTCCAAGTCATCTTTGGTGGTTGAGGTGAAGTCTTAGCAACACCTTGATCCATTATTTATGTATTTGAAAGAACCAATTCCTGGAAAGATGAATGAGTCATTCTCCCAAGGGGGGATGTTTTCCTTAGGTTCCAAGGGAGATTGTGTGTGACTAATGTCGATTTCATCAAACAGCGCTTTTTAGCTTTCTTCAGGATTTGGCCCGAACTGTTCGGCAGATTCCCACGCGTTACGCACCCGTTCGCCACTTTGTTAGTGTGCCACAGAAGTCATGGGTGATCATTGGTCCGATGCTTCGGGCGAAACCAATTCCCAGGGTGTGACGGGCGGTGTGTACAGGGCCCGGGTACATATTCACCGCGGCATGCTGATCCGCGATTACTAGCGATTCCAACTTCATGTTCCCGAGTTGCAGAGAACAATCCGAACTGAGGCAATCTTTCCGGATTCGCTCCGCCTCTTCCGATGGTTGCTCCTATAACTCGGGCTTGAAGCTTCTAGGTACCATACCAATTTCGACTCCGATTTGTCTACGCATTGAATGAATTGCATTAATTCGGGTATGGAACCTCTATCGCTTGTCCTATCATCCGGAGTCTTTTTCGTTCTTGAGAATGGTCGCCACTTCTACCAGGACCGGAATGATTATCCCTGCCCGATGGGTCTACATCCATCCCTGAATGTCGCGGGTACTATTAACTTCCCCGCCATTCTTCTAACTGTCACCTGTAATCCGCGTAGGTGTGTCCGCACCCCCCTGAGTGGACGAGAAAGAAAGGATTTCTCGGAGCAACCCCCCAGGTTCCAGACCGAGGAGTCAACTTTCCCGTATGAGCATTCGGTACATGTATCAGTCTGTGGAAGAGTGAAAGGGTGGGGTGAATGGAATCCGATACATAAATCAGTTAACAAAAGAATAGAAAAAGCTTTGACTAAAGAAGGCCGATTCCCCTAAGCAATTAAAGGGCTACGGCTTTCGCGGGCAATCGCTTCTTCGAGACCAATTCCAACAATATCGAGATTGGAATTAAATTCTAAAAGAATTAACTAAGTATCAAATCGACCAAATTGAACAAATAATACGTCAAGATCATGTTTTGAGAAATTGGATTCTTGAGGTATCTCATGGAACTCGTTACTCTATTCATCCGGGTTCTACAAAGATGTATCATGATCTTAGGGAAGTGTTTTAGTGAGATGACTTCAAAAGGGATATTGCATTATTTATTGCAAAAAGTTTCCAAATTGCCAACAAGTAAAAGTCGAGCACCAAAAGTTGGGTGGTTTACAACAAGAGATCCAAGTTCCTACTTGGAAGTGGAAAGATGTTTACATAGATTTCGTAGTTTGGTTGCCTCTAACTACGAAGCAATATGACTATAAATGGGTGGTGGTGGATAGATTCACCAAATCCGCTCTTTTTATTCTCCTTATGTCTAATTATTCTGTGTAAGATTAAGCAAAAATTTATATTGACAAGATAGTGAGTCTTCAAGGGGTTCCTTTATCAATCATATTGGATAGTGGTGATCAATTTACCTCTAGTTTTTAGAGGTCATTTCGAAGAGGATTGGGTACTCAAGTGAAGTTGAGAACCTCTTTTCATCCTCAAACGGATGGTTAAGTAGAGACCACTACTCAAACTCTTGAAAATATGCTTAGAACTTGTATCGTTGATTTTAAGGGAAATTGGAATGAGCATTTGCATTTGGTGGAGTTCTCATGTAATAATAGTTTCAATTCATCCATATCTATGGCTCCTTATGAATCTTTGTAAGGTAGGAAGTGTATATCTTCTATTATGGTTTGAGGTTGGTGAGTTTTCGCTTCTTGGTCCCAACTTTATCTATAAGACCTTAAAAAAAGTTCATATCATACGGAACCGCTTGCAAACAGCCTCATTTTGGCAAATGTCTTATGCCAATCATTAGAGAAGAGGCCTTGAATTTGACGAAGGGGATAAAGTGTATTTGGAAATTTTGCACATGAGAGGGGTGGTTAGATTTGGCAAGAAGGGGAAGTTAAGTACTCATTATGTGGGTCCCTATAAAATTATGCAAAGAGTGGGAAAGGTTTCGTATGAGTAGAAACTCCCTAGTGAACTACCATCGGTTCATCCGGTTTTCCATGTGTGTATGCTTAAGAATTGTATTGGTAATTCCGAGTCCATTCTTCCTATAGAAGGTCTTTGTGTGAAAGATATCCTCTCTTATAAGGAGGTTCTGGTTGAAATCTTTGATCGTCAAGTGAAGAGGTTGAGGAACAAAGAGTTGTCCTTTGTAAAAGTGTTACGGAGAAACGACCTACTTGAGGGAGCAAAATCAGAGGCCGAAGCTGACATGAAGTGTCGTAATACTCATCTCTTTCCTAATGAAGGTTATTTGTTCTAACTAATTATGAAAATAATGAATAAATTGAAGTTGTCTTGATTTAAGCTGAAGTTGTGCAAAATGGTACATGTTACTATGAGTTTTAGTGAATTTCATGCCTAAAACTAAAAATTTTGCTTTTTACTTGTTATGAGTTAATGTTGTGGATTTTGGTATTTTGACTCTTTATGAATTGTTATTGAGCATGTTGATTGGTTGAGTTTTGTCAAAATTGATTCCCTAACGATATGTTGAGCTCATGTTGTTGTGAGAAGGAAATTCCTCATATTGTGATTTTGAGCTCTTATGTGTAGTGATTGAAGTTTTTAAGCGCTATGTGTGAATTCCATGATTGATTGGAATTCATGTTATTATGTGTTGTTGTTGGTTGGGCTGCTACTCTTGAGTCTATTCCTTCAAAATGATTTTAGTGTCATTCGAGGACGAATGTTCTTAAGAGGATGATAATGTAACACTCTGAAAGTCTAAGACGTATTCTAGAGCCTAACATGGGTGTCTAAAGGTTTTGTCACTATTTTAGGGTCAATAATAGTAAGCCAAATTCATTTATGAAGTTTTAGAATCAAAACATCAAGGAACGGCCATGACGTCCGGAAACTAGTTCAAGAGGTACTAGTGTGCCTAGGCCTATTTGATTGGGTTTTAGGAGTCAAAATTCGATGAGATTTGGAAATAAGGTGTCTAATACATATTAGAGTATGTTTATAGTTGAAAAGTTCTTCTAAGACCCTCCAACGACCAACCAAGGTTCCTTGATGATGACCTTTGCAAGTTGTCAAAAAGTTGCCATCAGGCAGTTTTTACCTACGTGTGCAGGCGACGAGGCGTGTCTGAATCAACGAGGCATCGATGACTTCGTCAATTAATACTTATACATATTGGATAAAAGGCCATTTTGGCAAGTCTTAGTCCCAAACAACGACTACACAGGACGGTGGGGGGTCATGGCCGTTATTTTACCTATGGACCGTTGGTCGGGGGTTTGAGGTCTGTGTCACTGTTTAACTAATAAGTTTTATTTGGTTCAATCAATTAAGTTAGTTATCTAGGAGTTTAATTAGGGATAAGGAGTTGGTTAAATAAGTTAGTTAAATGTCTATATAAACTACCTTAAGCCTAAAACTCACTTAACTCTCATAATTTCCAAAACACAATTGCTCTTCCTTCTCTCTTCTTACTCTCTCTCAAGAATATCTTTATCCGAGTCAAGGTCTAAGGGTTATATAGAAAAATTGAAGCTACTTGTCTCCATAAATATTTATCAAACACCAAGGTATGGGAAATTTTTACCTTAGGGATTCTTTTCCCCAAAGGGTTCTTCAAAAATTGTTTTCAAAAAGTTGTGTTTCATGTAGGTTTCCTCCCAATACGAAATTTATTTAATGAATTTATTTATTTATGATTTCCTTTGTTTATTATGAGAACATTAACATGTATTATGATTGAAGATGACCTTTTCCCCTTAGCCCTAAGTTGTGATCTTAAATTGAATTGTATTAATACAAGTGGCTTGGTTAATATGTGAAGTACTGTTATATGTTGTTATAATGAAAATTTATGAGTGAATTGGGATTAGTTGATGGTAAGACGATGATGATGGCTTTGGAAGAGAAAGAGGTATGACTTTGTGATCTTCAAACATTAAATCTATTGTGATGACTTTTACCTAATGATGGTGACCACCTTCCATCGGTGTAAGGTTTCGCAACACCAGATTCCACACTTAGCTCTTGTGGTCTATGTTGGTTAAGGGAAGTGTTCCTAAAAGTAAAATGAAATAATGAAGTAAACACTAAACTAGGGTCACTTAAGAGATTTGACTTAGCCTCGGTAGGGGTATGAAACTCTACCTATGCCTTGCCCTATTTGGCCTTGAGGGAAGCCTTATGATGTTATTCTTGTGTTTCTACAATGTATATGTTATGTATATATTCACTTTACATTTTATTGACTCAATATGATTATTTCCTTATGATAATGATATTGGGTTATATTGTTAAACTAAGGTGATGGTTACTCTTGGTGTTATGTTAAGTGAAGTTAAGCATTGCATATGGTCCTTTGTTTTTGTTTGCTTGATTTAGTGAGGTTATATGATTTTGCTTGATCTTTGAACTTGTATTCTTAATGAGGGGTTATGGTTCAAGTCTTTGTGTATATTCAAATGTTATGAAGCTCTTATAAACGCCTTGTGCTTATACTATGACGTAGACGTTGTTTGGATATATCTATATTGACTTGCCTATGTATTGTCGGTCTTTTCCTGATTATGACATTGTATTCTGGATAATGTGGTTATTGGTTCATGTGATATCTTGATTGTGCATAAAACTGGGATTTTAAAGTTAGTTGGCATATCTTTACAAATTGTCCCTTTTCAAGCATGATTTCTATGTTGTGAGTGCATTGTTCCTATACTATGTAAAGGTGATGTGCTAACCCCATTTTCTCCCTTTTGCCTAATATTTTTGGTTCCATTAGTTGATGAGGCTGAGACCATTTGAAGTATACTTGGATTCTCATTCTCCCAGTTAGGTAGGTCCTCACCACTGCTAGGGCAATGCCACTTTCTAGCATTGGATATTCATTAGTCTTAAAGACAATTTCTTCATTTCCTTTCATTTGAGTACAAATGTTACACCCTCGAAATGAAATATGTTTAATTAGAGCTTCACATATGTTTCATAAGTTAATAATGAGTTACGTGTTGTATTTTAGCATTAGAAGTCAGTTGGTGAAGTTTGGAAGTCAAACGTTCAAGAACATCTATGACATTCGGAGGATGTGCCTTGGAATATGCTTATATGTCCTTGACTTTGGTGCATGATTTTAGGTAGTGTATGGTGTCTAAAACAAGTAGGTATGACCCTATTACCTATAGGGATGTGCCAATGGATAAAACATTTGAGTACGACTCCTTGGGGACCACCTGAAGGGCCCCCAAGGAGGACAGAAATATTTGATAAGAAGCTGCCCATGGCACGTGTAGGGCCAAATGTGGAGGTGGCCTTGCATCGCTCGCCTAGCACTTAGGCTTCTATTGCGCCGTGCGAGTAACACGGGATACTGCCTCAAAAAGTTGAAAGGAAAAATTTAGAGCTTGCTCCGCGATGCGCAGCCAAGTCCCATATTTGGCCGCATCATTTTTAAGTCAAATTTGAATTTTGAAAAGGGTCCAAAAAGTGTAGGGGTCATTTGGGAGCTTTAGGGATAATTTGTGGATTGATTTAGGTCATTTTAAGCCTCATTTCATCAACCAATTTAAACCCTAATGATCAAATACAAAATCTATCCAAAAACTTTTTCTCCAAAATGCTCCAATAAAGAAGCTTCAAACTCCAAGGAAGAGGACAAAGTTCTTCATGTTTTCTTCATGGAATTTCGTGGGTTTCTTCATATTGAGGTATCGTAGTCATCCTTGAACCTTTTTTCATTCAAGGAGCCATTTCAAAGAGATTTAAAAAGGATTTCAAGTGCAAACTTCTTTACTCCTTGGCTCTAAGTATGCGTATTTTTCTGAAAATTTTTTAATAATTAAAATGAGTTCATAGTTTTAAATGATGATTTTAAAGTCAAAACCCTAGTAGAATCATATCTATTATTTTTATCAATTTTTAGCTTATTAAATGGGTTTCATATGCATTATCAAATAATGTTAAAGTTATTGTTTCTTGGTGAGGATTATCTACTTCCCTAAGGGCTATTTTATAATGAATTGTTGGATAAATTATTGATAGGTGGTGAAAGCTTGGAGGACTGGTAAGTTGGCTATGTTGTTAATCCTTATTGTGAAATGCTCTTCACTGGTATGATCCACCTTTGGTGGCGGTGTTTACTTGAAGCATATGAAGCTATATGTGTATTGTAAAAATGGCCTTGAAGGCATGATATGTGAAGTGAAGTGATGATTTTGATATGTATATCTATGTTATATGTTAGGAGGTCGAAATGAGTATCTTGAAGGGATAAATATCTAAATGAAGTATGTATTTGATATTTGAAGTATGATAATGTGTAAATTGTGATTAATGTGGGTTTGAGCATGTCTATAAATCGATGATATGAATAATGGTTATTATGTGAAAGGGGTGCTCACAAGTACTCACACACACATTTGAATGCATGAATGAAGTCAATGAATTAAAATGGGGGATTGTAGGGTAGACACTCTTCATGAGTAGACATGAAGTATATAGGCCATCCCTACTATTCCAAAGTATGAAAAAGGGGATTTGGGAATGAACACTCTTCGTGACTTGAGATAAACTGTTTAGTAACAGCCTCATTATTCCCGATGAGCTTTCCAAAGATAGGTTGGAGTTGGATACCCTTCATGAGTTGATATGGGGTGTTCAATAGTTATCTCTTAACCTATAGTAAATGAATGTTTAAGACTCTGTTGGTGAGTTATGCTTAGAACTGAGAGAATTTTAAGAAGGGGTGGGTACACTTCGTGAGTAGAGGTGTATCCAATGTACCTCTTGAGATGGGTGCTCTTCGTTTGTAGATAATGAGTTTTTCAATAGCAATCTCCTTATCCTTTAATTATGTGACCGCGTAGGTGTGGCTAGTGGAGAATCCATGTAAAGGCTGAAGGATATGACCCTACCTTAGGCAAGTAGGGATCCCTCATCCGATAGGGGTTTATATTGGGATTGTATGTCAAGCTCTCATGGTCTATGTTGGTTAAAGGTAGCCCCACAAATGTATGTAAATGAACTAAGTCTTCTTAAGGGTGTATTACTTAGGGCAGATGGTGGAATGGGACGTTGTCCATTGAACAAGTTGTCACTTGGAGGGAGTCTCACTGCGTCTTTATATGAAATTCATGAATGGGTCATGATATGATGTAAATGAAAGTATTGTGACATTATGTTGAAGGTTAATGAAGCATGTGGATGTTATGACTTTTTTTTATGAAAACTTAGTATGTGATAAATGTGATGTGTCTATTCTAATGTTATTCGTAAGGAGCACTAAGTTGAAGTGGTCGTATGGGATTCTACTTAATATATATGACATAAAAGTATAAGACTATGTAATATTCTTTTACTAAGTGTCTAACTATACTCAATATGAATATATTATGTGTATGCGAGAGGTTTATGTAAATCTCATGATAGATATAGAACAAAAGTTTTAAAATTTCTGCATTTTCAACTTATGAATGTTATGATGTAAGCTAAGAGGCTAGTCTTTATCCTCTACGAGAAAGACAACGCCGGTTACGTATAGGGGGTGCTCCCCAGACGTTACAAGTTGTTTTGGTTAAGTGCTCTAATATGCTACCACACATGTTAACTTGACTTTACTTGATGATGATTGTCTTGTATTTTATATGGTCTTGTCTTGATGTTTATTTGTCCATTGGTTCATATGTACTATTGAATGTGCATAAAGGATTTTAAATTTAATTAGCATGGCTTTTGAAAAATGTTCTTTCATGTAACATTCCAGAAAATGTACTTGTCTAGTGAAGGGTCTACTAGGTTTTTAATAATATGTATTGGGGTACATAGGCATCCCAATGCCCAAAATTGAGTAATATTGGGCATGTTAGAGAATATTGGATTAAGGGTGTTAGCAAATTTTTGTGTATTAACAAGTAACTTAAAATACAATTTCGTTCAAATGCCCCAATCCAAGCTTGTTTAGAATTTTACCTGCAATGAAGACCGTAAGCTAATATCATTTATTCTTAGCACATTAGGTACGAGGCATCCAAGAGTCAAGCCTAGGTACCATAGAACATGATTATTTAAAATGATCATGTAGATTAAGCAGTGCCCAAGCACATAGTGAGAGTCCTTGGACAAGAAATGAGCAGCAACACATGTACAAGCACATGTGCAAGCACATGTGCTAACCGTCTAAGAGAACAGCAACCAAGCCAATCAAATTTGATTAGGGCGGTTAATAGGCAGGCACACCAAATGGCTTAAGCCATGTGGGGAGTAGCTTCCTAACAAACTCTAGGCTCAAACCAACTTACCTAAATAGCTAACTAACCTAGGACTAACCGAAATAAACTAACTAGTGTACCAATAATCCTAAAACCTAACCGGGTGACACTAGCCGGGTAACTAACTAAAGAAACATCCTATTACCTAACCTAGGATGGTCCAAAGAGGTTGGTTATGGTCCTAGTGACTTCGGGGTACTTTAATAATTACCCTAGGTCACTTCATTAATTTACTTATCAAATTAATTAGTTAATTAAAAATTGTAGTCAAAGCTGAGACAATTAGGAAAATTTCAGATTTGGCTAAGTCAAATGCTCTCCTATTTTAAGTGAATTTAGGAGGGGCGTTTTGGTAATTAACTAATTTATGTATTTATTAAAGTTAATTAACCTAATTTGAATTAGTCAATATCAGTTCCTAAGACTTAGAATCGCGATTAATAAGTATAAATCTCAAGACTCCAAAAAAAAAATTAACATACGAAAGAAAGTTCTCCTAAGTCGATTCAAGGAAGATTCTTCAAGATTTTTCGTGCAAAGTAAGGGGTGATATTCGTAGATTCAATTCTACAGTAAGGTATGGGTTTTATTTCTTGGATTACTTTCCCCAAGAGGCTTTTCAAAATGTTTTTGAATTCAAGAAAAATCGAAACTTGGGTTTTTTCCCAATGAAATTGTCGAAATCTCCCTAGTTCTCCCTATTTCTGATTGTAGTAGTATGTTTAATGATAATCTCGAGAATGTTGTTGGTATGTTGTACTAACTGATCATTATGTGTAGTTTTCTTGATTTGATAATGTCGAATGAGACCTATAGGTTAGATCCGTATGATTAAATGCCTAATTGAGTTCGAGAAGATGAAATTGTTATAAGTCATTTATGAAAGTTAATTTACGATTGAAAAGAATGAAGTTTTAGACTACTAATTGTGTTTTACAGTACATATGTTTGTAAATGTTTGAAATGCAATGCTTCCAAGAAGAAACAAGCATGAGAATCAAATCTAGTTAATGAATCTTCAATGCCAATAAACTTTATAGCTTGGACAATATAACAATGAATTGTTCGTATAAGCTAATTAAATGTTTAAAGTTGGCTTTCTTATAATGAAGGTTTAGATTACAATAATATGTGAAAGTTTGGCTTATGCCAACAAATGGGCCAACAATATTATTTCAAAAATATGTAATTGAATTGGCCAATATTAAGTCAAACCAATACTATATGGCCAATGTAAATTATGATGTCTTTTGTAAGGCCAAATAAATGTGAAAGATTTATTTGAGTGTAAATCAATGAACTCATAACCCAGGGTATGCCAATGAATGGGGAAGTCCCAACATACCCTATCTAAATGAACTTGTGATCATAATATCACATTAAGTAAGTCCTTACAACTTTCATAAAGAAGGGTACAAGACTACTAAAAAACGTTGAACAAGATAAGGTGAGTAATGACATAACTAAAAGCTTATGAGTTATGAAATTGACATAGAATGGGGTGTTAAAGGAAGTGATACAAGTCTCACTTACACCTAAAAAATTATTTTAAAGATACTAACATAACAGGATGATAGAAATCGTGAGACAGGTCTCATTAACACCATAATGATAATGTAAGACTTAAGTTTACATTCATCAAGTAAAGAAAGGGATGACAAGTCATCTATTGAGGTAAGCATACCTCATACTAGAAGCAAGATTCCGTAATGAATGAGTCAACTCTAAAAGATGTAAAGTATAAGAAATTGTGCAAAACACCGATAGAAATACAATGAGCTTGTGCAAGCACATGTAAGCATCATGAGATGAGCCTACCACCAAGGTGGATAAGAGTCTTCAAATTCTCCTAGTCTTTGAACTATGTTGCAAGCATAGCTAGTAGCCAGTGGATTCCACCTAAGAGTGGTAGGTAGTATTCGGTTTAACTTTGGTCGGTGAACCACCTCTTTTAAGTGTGGGGAAGACACAATATTTCATTTTTTTCTCACATGATTTATGTTGGTTAAATGCTCCAGATTCGGTTTCACTTTAGCCGATGACCAACCTCTTTTTAGTGTGGGGAAGACTCTGGATTTAATGTTAATTCACATGATATAGGTTCACTTTAACTGGTAAACCACCTCTTTTCAGTGTGGGGAAGATACTGGATTTCAAGTTAGATCACATGATCTAAGTCAGTTAAATTCAAAAGATTCTTTAAGAAAGTAAGAAAGAAAGAAAGAAAATTCTGTTCAAAGTGAACATGAGATCAAAGAAGAGGAAAAGTAAGTTCACAACTGAACTAATTACGCATAATGATATAATAATGGTCATAGACAAATATATTTAAATATGCCTTAGCATTTTCATATTATGCAAATGATCAAATAATGGGCATAGCCAATAATATGAATATATGTGCCCTAACAACTTTATATTATCCAAATTTATAAAATAATGGGCATAGCCAATAAAATAAATATGTGCCCCAGCATTTTATATTATGCAAACGATCATATAAAGTGCATAGACAATAAAGATTGGCTTATAAATACTTCATGCCCAATTTCGAAAGAATGGAAAAAATAACTTTTGAGTAGAGTAGCAATATCATTTCCTTAGTCTTTTGGATTGCTTACTCGATTCATTGTAGGAATAGGACTACAATAAATAATTTCACTCGTAAGTAAAACATATGATCAATGAATATCATTGAACTACACAACAAAAAGAAGGAAAAGACTGAAAAATAAACTAAGTCTGGGAATGGAGCTCTCCGCCTAAGGGAGCCAAAATATTAACTTTTACCTGAGTTGTTCTAGTATTATGTTCATGATTCCAAGGTCTTATGTAAGTATAGAAAATTATTGTTTGATTTAAATGCATGAAAATATGTCATATTCATAGCATGATTCATAAATAACGAATTAGGAAAGCAAAGTGACTTCGCTTTCCAAAAATGGCATGTTTCTATGGGAAGAACTTTCCTTGATTGTGCATAGTCCTTATGTGTTTAAGTGCATACACCCATACTTAGTACAAGTGTATACTAACACATATACAACTACTATCTTATAGGTGTCGGTCCTTGAAGAAGATTTAAAATCCATTTGAAGCTGTTTGGACTAGTACCTCAAGACTTTGGTAGGTCCTCTTGAGTTCGAGGATGCCTACGCTTTATATTCTAGATTAGACATAGCTAGTGGATGTTGTCCCTTGCGTTTTGTTTCAAACATTTGTTCAAGCTTTCGTATTAACGCCAGTTTGGCAACTATTATTATTATTATGATTTCTTCATTTCAGTTGTTCAATCTGTTTATACATGGTTGTTTAGCTTTAGCTATCAGTATATCACTCTTATCTGGAAATTATATGAAGTCTAAGTACACTCATTAAGTTTAAAAGTTTTAAAAGTTTCCGCAAATTTACCTGTATGATTGTGATGAAAGCGAAGAAGAGGCTTGTCTGCGACCTCTGAGAGGTTAAGGACACCGGTCTCAGCTAGGGTCTAGGACCCGGGTGTGGAACTTTAAGAATAATTTTAATGTTTTATGTGCATATATATGTTCCCATACTTATTATAAGTTGTGTACTAACCCTTATCCCTATGTTTTCTAGAAATATGTAGGTTCCGGCCATTGAGTTGCTAGTAGGCCGATTGAAGAAGACTTGGATTCTTTTCTCCAAGTATTTGTAGGTCCTCATGTTCGGGGATGTTTCCTTTCTGTATGCTCTAGTTTTGAAGTTGTATTGTCATAAATACATTGTTATTTTCGTTATCATTTGGATATATTGTAATCCTATAATGACAAATTCAATTTGTATTGTCGATGTTCAACATTTGTACTCGCTTTAGATAGTTCAATATGTAATGAAGTACTAGACTAATTCTTATATATCTTATTTTTCTTAAATGAGAAGCCTATGTATGGTTCATAAATGAGGAGTCTAACTAACCATATGTAGTTTGCGATAGGTCTATGTAAACTTCACTTTATATAGATGTATATATGAAAAGTTCTAATTTTCTGTACTTTTTAACCTATGAAATATAATGATGAATGCTAAGAGGCTAGTCTTATTCCTCTATAAGGACGACGACGTTGATTACATCTAGGTTGTGCTCCCCGGTCGTGACAAACTTGGTAGAAAAACATGAGGTTAAAGAAAATTTATGATTGATGTCTCATTAAACAACATTTATGTATAGTCTTGTTCATGGGTGTGAAGCGCGCCACACAGATGAATAACAGGCTATGTGATAATTAGGAATTCTCAGTCATTAGTAATATTGAAAGTCGTGGCGTAAGCATTGAAACTCTATGTTTCCTATTTCTTCTAATGATTTTCTTTCTGATATGGGATATGACTACAAGACGTGCAGACGCAAGAGAGTAGAGGAAGATTTGGATAATGCGGGAGTTCCTCCCCAAGGAAACCAAGTCCCTCCACAACACAACCAAGTGCCTCCATATGAACAAGCTTCGGTCATTCCTCCACCTATGACGGATGGAGAGATAAAATATGCATTATTGACTTTGTCTCTATCTATGACCAGAAACAAGTCGTAGCTACTCAAGCTCAAGCCATGTCAACTCAAGAAAATATGGAGGTTGGTCCTCATGTTCAACCAAAATCTAGTACCACGACTTCTCGCTTGAGGTATTTTAGTAGGATGAACCTTTGTGTTCTTTATGTTAAAAGAAAAATGAACATCAACAATACATATTTGATGAGGTCTACAAGATTCTTTATACTATGGGGTTGACTTCAAATGAAAAGGCTGAGCTAGTTTCCCATTAACTGAAGGATGTAGCTCAAATATGGCACACCCAATGGAGAGACAATAGGGCCTTGAGAGAGGGTCCTATCACTTGGGAGGTTTTTTAGAAGGGTTTTCCTTGATCTTTTCTTTCCTAATGAGAAAAGGGAGGATAAGGTGGAAGAGGTCATCAACCTTCGTCAAGGAGGTTTTAGTGTGCAAGATTTCTCCTTGATGTTCATTAAGTTTTCCAAATATGCTCCTTCCTTTGTATCTAATCCTAGGGATGAGATGAGTCACTTTGTGACGGGAGTGTCTGATAACTTGGTTGAAGAGTGTCTTTCAGCGATGCTCCATGAAAATATTTACATCTTTAGGTTGATTGTTCATGCTCAAAAAGTTTAGGAGACTCGACTTAAGGGGAAGAATAGAGAGTTTAACAGGGCCAAGGCTTAAGAGGGAGGTACTTCCAAGGGTAGGCTTGACATTCAAGATAATACTAGGCTCAAGAAGAGGGTTTCAAACAAAATTAAATCCATTTTTCAAAATACCAACAAGGATATGGTGTCAAACCCTAATTCCCAAAAGGCTACAGGCAGAAATTCACCATGTGATGAACCAACTTGTTCCAAGTGTGGTAAGAAACATTTGGGTGAGTGTCTAGTGGGGACGGGAAATTGTTTTGGTTCACGAAAAGAGCGATATAGAGTCAAGGATTTTCCTAATGATAGGAGTCAAAAGAGGATCTGGTTTTATGCTTTACGCTCTATGGGTGAACAAAAAGAGTCCCCTAATGTGGTCACCGGTATGTTACTAGTCTTCTCTATTGATGTTTATGTTTTACTTGATCCCGGAGCTTCATTATCATTTATAACTCTTCTAGTATCTACAAAGTTTTATGTTCTACCCGATATGTTTATTGAACTATTTTTGGTTACAACCCCAGTAGGTGACTCTGTTGTGGCTAGAAGAGTATTTACGAGTTTTCCTATATCTTTTCCCACCAGAGTTATAGGGGTGGATTTGGTAGAACTTGATATGGTTGATTTTGATGTATTTTTTGGATGGATTGGTTGCATGCTTGTTTTGCTTCAATTTATTGTCCAACAAGAGTGATTAAGTTCAATTTTCCTAATGAACTCGTCTTAGAGTGGAAGGGGGTGACTCAATTCGTAGAGGTCATATCATTTCTTTTCTTAAAGCTTGTAAATTGATCTCTAAAGGTGTCCTTACATATTATAAGATTCAAAGATCTTGAGTCCGATATATCTCCTATTGAGTCGGTCCCCGTATTAAAGGGCTTTCTGAAAGTCTTTCCAGTTGACTTGCCCAGAATTTCTCCCAAACGGGAAATTTGAATTGTCTATTGACTTGTTACCGAATGCGAATCCCATTTAAATCCCTCCTTACAAGATGGCTCCAGCATAATTGAAAGAGTTAAAGCTTCAACTCAAAGACTTGTTAGATAAGGGGTTTATTCAACCTAGTATTTCACCATGGGGAGCTTCGGTGTTGTTTGTTAAGAAGAATGATGGGTCCCTTAGGATGTGCATTCATTATTGCCAACTCCATAAGGTCACAGCTAAAAACAAGTATCCTCTCCCTCTGATTGATTGCTTGTCTGATCAACTCGAAGGGCAAGCTACTTATATAAGATTGACATAAGGTCGGGATTTTACCAACATAGGGTGAGAGGTGAGGATTTACCTAAGATGGTAGATCGAGCTTGTTATGGGAACTATGAGTTCCTAGTAATATCCTTTGGTGTTACGAATGCCCCTACGACGTTTATGCACCCAACGAATAGGCTGTTCCGAAATTACCTGGATTTCTTTGTGATTGTTTTCATTGACGAGATTTTAGTATTTTTGAAGCATGAGGGTGGTCATATGGTTCATTTGAGAGTGGTGTTACAAGTCCAAAAGTAACACCAACTATTTACCAAGTATAATTTAATTAAGATAGGTGGCATTTCTTGGACATATCATCTCTAGTGAGGATATTGAGGTCGATCCAAACAACCAAGGCGGTTATGAATTGACGTAGAACATTGACTCCAACCGACATTATATAAAACTCCTGAAATTCCATGACTTAGACTAGAGCTTAATCGATTAAATAATTTTTAATAGAATGTTCCTAGACCTATATTAATGTAATAAACTCATTTGGAGAAGGTTAGAGCCAAAACGACTAAGAAAGACGCTGACGTCCGGAAACTAGCTAATTCAAACTAGTTGACATCCCTATGTTTGGTGAAGGTTTTGAAGTTTCAAATGAAGTCCAAAACTTGTAAAGAGACCTTTTATAGGTGGTATGTAGTACAAAGGGTACAAACGTCCGGTAATGACACCCCAAGGACCACCCGAAGGGTCCTTGGGGAGGACCCCAACATGTGTAGGCAGGATGCCGAAGCAGCCTGTTCTAACAAGATGTGAGCCTTTGGTATGCGACGCGGTCTTTACACGCAGTTCACTGCCTCAATATTTTAGAGGAAGCCTCGTAACGCGAGGCTGACACGCACCTCACTGCCTCAACTTAAAATTCAATAAATATGATGGTATTCGGCCCCGTGACGCGCATCTACTTCCCATAATTGTCAAAGTCGTATTTTTGGTAATTTAACTTCTTTAAAAGACCCATTTCAGTAGAGGTCTTTTGGGTGATTCATTGGACGACTATATACGGATATTAGGTAAGTTTTATACCACTTTTATTGGTCCAAATATGATTAAAACGAAACTTCTCTCATCTCTCACGAAACACTCTCTTTTCAAAACTCCATTGAAGAAATAAGAAGATTTTAAGGAAGAAGATGAAGACTTCATGATTTTCATCCAGTTTTCGTGGGTTCTTAATCTACAAGGTATGAATTTTCACTCTTGGGATTCGTTTCTCCAAGAGGTCCTTTCAAAGATAAGTTTTCAATAACTTCAATTCTAGGGTTTTTACTATACAAAACGGATTTTCTTCAAAAACCTAGATTTATGATTTTCAATGAAAAGTAAGTGTTCTCCATGGTCTATTTCACAAGAATTGATGAGTATGTGGTTAGTATGTTTTAATTTCCTGTGAATCATGTTCTTATATAGATTATGGTTTTTATGATTGTTTCTAGTATGTGACGATATGAAAACGTAGGGATTTGAACTAAGACAACAATGAACTCTTAAATGACCCTTTCCTTTACCTTACATGATGCATTGATCTTGTGTATGATTTGAAGAGTTGTTCTTTGTTATGCTATTGAGTATTTCACTATGTTATGATTATGAATGTTGTATGATGAACTAAGTTATTGAATAAGATTCTTGGAAGCAAGAGGTAAGTCTTTTAAAGTTGTGATTACTCTACAATGTTTATGTTGGCCTATAAATCATGATACTCTTTTATGAAAGTATGTATGATGTTGTTATGCGTACATGTTGGGATATGAACATGTTATTTTTGAGAGCATGAAAAGAACATGAAAATGCAAGTTACGATATTCTCGTGTATGCTTTACACAAGATGAATATGTTATGTTAATCTCACAAACGAAGGGTTAGAATTATAGGAAATTTTCATCTAATCCTAAAGAGCTCATGATAATTTTTATACAAGGATTTAATCTCCTATGACCTATGATTAGTTATGATAAAAAAAAAAACTTAAAGGTTATTCAAGAAAGGGACTTAAGCTAAGCACTGATTAACTAGATATGAGAGATCTCCCTTACCAAGTTTGAAGGTAGGTGCACAATGACTCTCATGATATTGAGGATTCCATGTTCCGTGGAACTATGGGTCTCTAATATATCTCCCAGGTCTTGAACGATGTTGCCACGATAGTATACTAGCTATTGGATCCACATAGAATGCTATGTCATGTTAGGTTCTACTTTGTCCGGTAGACCACCTTCTTTCCATGTTGGCTTTTATGACACCGGATTCCATGTTTATCTCACATGGTCTATGTTTGTTAAGGCGTATGTTCCCTCATGCAAAATGAAACACAAGTAAATGAATGTTGACAAGGGTGATTTTACGAGTCTACTAAGTAGAGGTAGGGTATGGGACTATACCTAGACATTGCACAAGTTGACTCTAAGGGAAGTCCTAGGAGATTGTTCTTATGTAGTATGATAACATAATAGGTATGATGTTTATTATGCATGATGTTACTCTTATATGATGTTGGTCATTATGATGAATATGTCATTGGACTATATTGTTATATGAAGTGATGACTAATTATGTTACAAGTTATATGAAGCAAAGATTTACTTATGGTCTCTTATCTTATCTACTTGGTTGTGTGAGGTTATGGGGCTTCACATGAACATTGCACTTGTAGGTTGTTGATGGTATCATTGTTAAGTGTTTTGTATGTTATGTATATGTCATCTATTGAATATGAATGTTATCATGACTATATTATAATATGTCTTTGATTATGATCATTCACTAAGTTGATGGAATACTTAACTTGTATATGTTATATGGTATATATATTGAAGACTTTCATATTACTTAGCATGATTTTATAAAGAGATGATAAATGATCCTTTTTCATGCATGTCCTTGAGTGTTATGTGCATATACCCATATATAGAAGCATACTTACCCCATTACTTTTATATAACTACATCTGTAGGTTCCAACCATTGAAGTTTAAGGAGGTCAATTTCAAGAAGCTTGGAACTCTTTCTCCAAGTCTTGGTAGGTCCACATGTTCGGGGATTCTAATTTTTTCAACATTCTAGCTTATGCAGATTTTTAGTCGTATTAATGTACGCTATTTCCATTATGTTTTTTGGATTCTTTTGTACTAAGGCCTATATGGCATAACTACTATATATTGGATAAGTATAGATTTGCACTCTTTAGATATTTTTATATATGTGAGACATATTTTTAAAATATCGTATGTCTTTATAAATGTTAAGCATGAAGTCTAAGTATACTTCATGTAGAATGTAAAAGTTTTAAATTTTCCGCAAATATTAACTGATGACATGTTATGACAAATGCTAAGAGGCTTGTTTGAGTCCATTGAGAGGACACCGATGCCGTCGCATCTGTGGTGTACTCTAGGGTGTGAAAAGCTTGGTATCTGAGCATGAGGTCAAATATCCTGAGGATCAATGTCTCACACACTAAACCACGTTACATAGTATCTTGTTCATGGTTATGAAGCGCACCACAATTATGGATGAGAGGCTATGTAATGACTAGAAAACTTCTCTTTTCTTGTTACTCCTATTCGTGCCTTTAGAGTTTTGACACTATGTGTCGTTTAGTATCTAATTGCTTTCTTGTGGTATTAGGTGATGAACACTAGAGGGACAACCACGAGAAGAGTAGGACACGAGATCGCGAATGCATGAACTACTCCCTAAGGCAATCGAAATGCTCCTTAAGTGCAAGCTTCTGCAAATCATTGAGTTCAAGTGAATCCTCATGCTATGACGGATGGTGATGTGAGGGCATCCTTGTTCCAAATGGTCTAAGCCATCACTACCAAAGCTCAGGCCATTACGTCACAAGCTTACAGGGAGGTTTTTCCTTGAGAGAACCAACATGTTGTCACTATGGCTAGCCGTTCAAGAGATTTTATGAGGATGAATACTCCTATTTTCCTTGGGTCGAAAGTTAATGAAGACCCCCAAGATTTCTTGATGAGGTTTACAATATTTTGTTTGCTATGGCGGTGAGTACTACTGAGAAGGCTGAACTTTCTGCTTATATACTTAAGGACGTGGCTCAGACATGGTACAATTAGGTGTAGGATAGTAGGGCTATAGGAGCTGGTCCCGTGACTTGGGAGATCTTCAAAAAGCCATTTCTTGACATATGCTTTCCAACGGAGCAAGGAGAAGCTAGGGTAGAGGAGTTCATCAACCTTCATCAGGGAGGTATGAGAGTCAAGGAATACTCTTTAAAATTCATTAAGCTGTCCAAATATGCTTCCGCTTTGTTTCAAATTTTTGGGATGAGATGAGCGGTTTTGTTACTGGTATGTCCGAAGAGCTAGAAGAAGAATTTCGTGCATCCATGCTTCATGACAATATAGATATTTCTATATTGATGTTTTGATGATCAACAGGTTGAGGATATTCGTCTAAGGAAGAAGAAAGCGAAGCTAAGAAGGAAAATTCTTTTGAAAGTTGTTCTTCTAAGAGCAGGCTTTATGTTCAAGACAAGCCTATGTTCAAGAAGAGGTTTTCAAATCATGTTCCTTCTAATTTCTCCAAGAATTGCAATGATAGAGGTTCTAATCCCAAGCCTCAAAAGGGGAGAAATGTTGATCCACCAAAAGAGAAAACAACTTGAGGTAAGTGTGGTAAGAAACATATGGTTATATGTCTTGTTGGGACTAATAGTTGTTATGGTTTTGGCAAGGGTGTCCATATGGTGAAAGATTGTCCTAACGTGGGAAGCCAAGGTAAGGGGAATGGCCAAACTCAGCCAAGTGGTCCTAGTTCTGAATCTCCAAAAAGGAACCGCTTCTATGCACTTAAGGCTAGGGGTGAGCAAGAAAGCTCTCTCGACGTTGTGACGGCTATGTTGCAAGTTTTTTTCTGTTAATGTGTATGCTTTTCTTTACCCAGGTGATACCCTTTATTTTGTTACACCTTTAGTAACTAGGAATTTTGACAGACTTCCCTATGTTCTGATTGAACCATTTTCGATTTGTACCCCAATGGGTGACTCTGTAGTTGCAAAAAGAGTCTATTGGAAATGTACTGTAATGCTGCCCAATAGAGTTACTCTTGTTGATTTGGTAGAACTTTAAATGTTTTATTTTTATATGATCTTGGGTATAGATTGGCTTCGTGATTGTTTTGCTTCCATTGATTGTAGAACAAGGGTAGTGAAGTTTCAATTCCCTAATGAACTTATTCTAGAACGGAAAGGGGGAAATTCTATGCCAAGGGGTCAAATTATTTCTTATTTGAAGGATTGTAAGATTATAGCCAAGGGTTGTGTATATCATGTTGTGAGAGTCAAGGACCTAGAATGTGAAACTCCTTCTATTGGGTCAGTCCCTGTAGTTATAGAATTCCCTGAGGTTTTTCCTAATTACTTTCCAAGAGTTCACCCCATATGGGAAATTGAGTTTGTCATTGATTGGTTACCGAATACGAATCCCAATTTAAATCCTCCATATAGGATGGCTCCAGCTAAATTGAAATAATCGAAGCTCCAGCTCAAGGATTTAATAGACAAGGGTTTCATTTAACCTAATATTTCTCCATGGGGTGCTCCGGTAATGTTTGTTAAGAAGAAGGATGGGTCACTTAGAATGTGCATTGATTATCGCCAATTCAATAAGGTCACCATTATCATGACCGGATTCAGGAATCCAAATTGCAATCGGCGTCGTTGACCTGTAAGAGGTCGCAGACAAGCTTCTTCTTGCATTCATCACATTCATATGGTTAATTTTTGCAGAAAATTTAAACTTTTTTTATTTATGTAGTATAGATATACTTCATATATTTATTACATAGTTTCTCATATACGAATCTCAAAGTAAAGAACAACCATCTATCATAAAGAATCAATTCGAAACAGTAGAGGAATATATCATAATTAAGTTTCCCAAACACGGCCTTATTACAAAGCTTCGAAATAAAGTATGAAAGAAATAATAGGGACAACATCCACTAGCTATGTCTACTACTAGGCAAGACTAAAACTGTAACATCCTCGAAATCAAGAGGACCTACCAAATGGTCTGGAGAACGCTGATGTCCAAACCGCTTCAATGAATCTTCAATCTACTCTCTGACCTGCACCAATAAAAATAAAATTATATTGGGTTAGTACATACTTGTACTATGTATGGGTGTATAAACACACACTCATAAGGACTATGCATGATCATGGAAAGCTCTTCCTGTAACAACATGTCAATTTTGGAAAGTGACAAAACTAGACTTTCCTAATTTGTTATTTGTGAATTGTGGTATGAATATGATGTATTTTAATGCATCAAAAAAAACAAAAATATTTTTCTATGTGATCAGTAGACATTAGAATCATCAACATAATTTAAGAACCACTCAGGTGAAAATTTTAAAATTAGGTATGCTTTAACCCAAGATCCCTCATTTTGGGACTTAGTTTTTTTTTAAGTCTTTTTCTTCTTCATATTGTGAAGTTCAATAATTCCTTTGGCCCTATGTTTTACTTACAAGTGCAATGATTCATTGTTGTCCCATACCCACAATAAATCAAATAAGTAATCCAAGGACTAAGGAATAATTTCACTATCCTTACAGTGAGTCATTCATTATATTATAGATTCGTTAACACTTCATTAGCCAGTCTCTATTGGCTATGTCACTTATTACATCATTTTCATGTTAGGGAAGTTATGCAGCTTTGATTTTCTATTATGTTTCTACTCACTCTTTATTGGCATCATATAAGAGGTCATTATAAGCCAATCTTGTTTAATTTGCCCATTATTTGTTGAAGCTTCATTGGTATTGATATTGACAATTGACATTCTTAAGCTCTTACTTTCATAGATCACTTTGAACGTATATTCCATCATATTTCATTCTTTATTTCATAAAGACATCCTAGAAGTAATATCGTGCATGTAATACGAAATCCACTGTCTTCCCCACACCGAAAAGAGGTGATTCACCGGTTAAAATTAATCTAGATCATGTGAGATACAAATGAAATCCATTGTCTGTCCCACACCGAAAAAGGGTGATTTCCGGCTTTGGTGAATCTGTATCAAGTGTTTACTCCACACCGAAAAGGAGTGTCTCACGGCTATACTGAACCAAGAACTTTTTTTGAGCATTAATTGACAAAGATAATGTGAGCTAAACATGAAATTTGGTGTCTTGCCCACACCAAAAAGAGGTGATCTCACTTGCAAAGGTGAGATAGAAACTTACCTAGATCTCTTAGGTGGAAACCACGGGCTTGTTCCTATGTGGTCTAGACATAGTTCGAAGACTAGGGACTTAAGGAGACTACTTATCAACCTCGGTGGTAGCCTCGTCTCATGAGACTTACACGTGCAAGCACATTCTCATAACTAGTATATCGGTGCTTTGCTCACTTTCATTATCTTCTTTATCTTTTAGAGTTGACTCAAACATTATGGAAGCTTTCATCTAGATTTAGATTCACTTACTCTATTGATGACTTGTCATCCTTTTATTTACACTGATGAAATTTGAATTTTCCTTACATAACATCTTTGGTGTTAATGAGACTGGTCTCACACGTTCTAACACCTTCATTCGTGAGTAATTTTTAACATAGTAGCTTAGGTGTAAGTGAGGCTTATCTCACTTGATTTAGCACCTCATTCTGGTCACTTTCTTAACTTAGACATCTTTAGTTATGTTATTAATCACGTTACTTGCTTACTTTCATTTAGTAATATCATCGTTTATGAACAATGAGCACTTCATTCAATGAGTTGCATATGTTCATACTTCAATCTTTTAGACCATGTTGGGAGTTCTCCCAATGAATGGCATACCCTTTGTTATGAAATCATTGAATTAGTTTAGAAGTGCTTGATTTGTCATTTAATTATTTTGGCTACACAAGATTGGAATATGATTAGTTTTGGCCTAAACAATTTTGGAAAATATTACATAACCATGTTCGTTGGCATAAGCCAATTTTCATGTTCATCATGCTTAAGTTTTTATACATTATACATTAGCCAATCTTTTAGTTAATTCAATACAACATTATAGCAATTCCATTCATCATTCTTAGACAATGTATTGTTAGCCATTTTGTTGGCATAAGATAGGCAATTCTTTCAAATGTGATTTCATGGAGATCTTTTAATCCAATCTTAGTTCATAATATTAAACATAATTTAAACATCTTGGAAAGCATCATATTAATATTTAATGAATATAACATCTTCATAAAGTCACATTAACAGTAGGTATGCATTAAGACGTCACACATCAACACTTAAACATTTTTGGACATAACTTAACAATACGTCGTTCTTTAATGCACGTAAGAAACCCTTAGCATCATACAAGTTCAATTCATAGTTCGACATTTAACAATCAAAAACCCTAAACATTACGATAATACAGAACTACATACAAACAACATGATCAAGACTAATCTAAACAACATATAAATCGTAACAAGGATACTAGGGAAAATGAAAGTTTGACGAGAACTTTGGGAAACAACCCTAGTTTTTGAGATCTCATCAATTCGTTTGAAGGAAAGTACTCTTGGAGAATGAATTCCAGTATAGAAACCCATACCCTATGTAGAACTTAATCTACAAAGACAACCTTGAACAAAAATATGAGGAGACCTTAAAATCGCCCTAGAAGTCGATCAACTTTATGCCTTTTTCTTTCGTTCTCTTTTGAATTCTATTCACTAAGTGTTGATCATGAGTTATAGGTTTAAGAACTGATATTTAATCATTTAACTAAGGCTTAATAATATAATTAAATAAATTAATTAATTAATTACTGAAAAGCCCATCCTAGATTGACTAGAACTAGGAAAACACAATACTTTAGTCAAATCTGAAATTATTCATAAGAATTTCGTTTTGAACCTTTAAATTAATTAATTAAATGGATAATTTATTTATTTAAGGTACCTAGGGTAATTAATAAAGTACCCCTAAGTCATTCGAACCATAATTAACCCTTTTGGACCATCCTAGGTTAATTACTAGGATGTTCCTTCAATTATGGTAGGTTAGTGTAAGGATTTAGGTTCGACCCCATTAATTTAATTAATTAAATGGATAATTTAATTAATTAAGTCACCTATGGTACTTAAGAAAGTACCCTTAAGTCGTTATAACCATAACTAACCCTTTGGACCATCCTAGGTTAGGTACTAGGTTGCCTTTTTCTTATCTTAACCGAAATCTGAAAATTGCTTTGTGATTTCGGTTTTGTCCTTTTAAAATAAATAATTAAGCTGATAAATTAATTAATTAAGTAAACTATAGTAATTAGTAACTATACCTAACTTTTTAGGACCATAACTAACCCTTTGGACCATCCTAGGTTAGATACTATGTTGTCTCTTTAACTAGTACTAAGTTAGTGTCAACCCGGTTTAGTCCTAGGTTGTCGGGTGCACTAGTGGGTCAATTTCGGTTAGTCATAGGTTATTTATATTGTTAGTACATCTAGTTATATCCTTGAGTTGGTTAGGCAGTTAGGCCCCACATGGAGGGACCCGTACGCACATGCTGCCCCTTAACTACCCTAACCAAATTCGGTTAGGGTGGTGCCCTCCTTTGAACCATTCCCGCATGTGTTGCCCATGTGCTTTCATTTGTGTTGGTTGTACTTTACTAACTAATTATTCTTGATGGATCCTTTGGGAATTCTTATTTATTAATCGAAGGACCCTCACTATATGATTGGGCACTACTTAATTTAAATGATCATTTTAAATGGTTATGTGCTATGGTACTAGAATTGACACTTGGATGCCTAGTACCTAATGAATTGTGTTGAGAATCAATACATGATGAAATTCATAAATTTAGTCTAGGGTCTTTATTGCAGGTATAATTCTGAACAATCTCATTAATGCTTAGAAAAATTGGCCAATATCCCTTAGCCAATTTTCTATACTATGTCGAATATTTCTCAATATTGGGCATTGGGATGACTATGTATGCCCAATACGCATTCTTGAATATCTATTGATCTCTTCACTAGACATGAAATTTTTCTAGAATGTTACAACCATGAAGAACAAGTATCCTCTCTATAGAATTGATGATCTATTTCATTAACTCCAAGGTGATATTATTTTTCCAAGATTGACTTAAGGTAGGGATATCACCAACTTAGGGTGAAAGGTGAAGATTTTCCAAAAAAAACTTTCCGAACTAGATATGGTTACTATGAATTTTTGGTTAACAAATACCCTAGCGGCATTTATGGACCAAAAAATAGAGTTTTCTAAGATTACCTTGAATTGTTTGTGATTGTTTCCATTGATCATTTTTGGATATACTATAAGAATGAAGATGAGAATGAGAATCCTAAAGAACACAAACTTTACGCGAAATTTAGCAAGTTTGAATTTTTGTTAAGCTCGGTTGCTTTTCTTGGCCATATCATCTCTGGTGATGGTGTAGAGGTTTATACAAAGAAAACGGATGCGGTAATAAATTGTCCTTGACCTTTGAATCCTTCATACATAAGAAGTTTCTTGGGTGTAGCCGGCTATTACAGGAGGTTTGTTGATGGATTTTCGTCCATTGCATTTCCTTTGATAGCTTTGACGCAAACGAGGGGAAGTTTGAGTGGTCGGAAGCTTGTGAAAAAGGTTTTCAAGAGTTGAAAGATAACCTTACCTCCGTTCTAGTATTGACCTTATCAAATGGTAACGAAGGCTTTATAGTGTACTGTGATACTTCCCGAGTAGGCTAGGGATGTGTCCTCATTCAGCATGGTAAGGTGATAGCTTATGCTTTGAGGCAACTCAAAGTTCATAAAAAGCATTACCCAACTCATGACCTTGGGTTAGCTGCTGTCGTTTTTGCATTAATAAATATGAAGACACTACTTGTATGGTGTACATCTTGATGTATTTACTGACCATAAAAGTCTTCACTATGTGTTTACACAAAAAAAGTTAAATCTCCAACAGAGAAGAAGGTTAGAATTATTGAAGAACTACGACATGAGTGTCCTCTACCACCCTTTAAAGGCCAATGTGGTTGCGGATTCCTTGAGTCGTATGACTATGGGTAATGTGTCTCATGTTGAAGAAGAGAAGAAAGAACTTGTGAAAGATATTCATAGGTTGTCTCGATTAGGTGTATGGTTAGAAGATTCTCCAAATGGTGGTTTTATGGTACATCATAACTCCGACACATCATTAGTGGTTGATGTGAAATCTAAGCAACACCTTGATCTTGTACTGATGGAGTTGAAGGAATCGGTACTTGGTAAGCTCAATGTGTCTTTCTCCCAGGGAGGGGATGGTGTTCTTAGTTACCAAGGTAGATTATGTGTACCCGATGTTGAGGAGTTGAGAAATCAAATTCTAGAAAAAGATCCTGTTCGTCGCTATTCTATACATCCGGGTGCCACCAAAATGTATCATCATCTTAGAGAGATCTATTGGTGGGATGGTTTAAACAGGACATAGCATAGTTTGATGCTAAGTGCCCAAACAGCCAACAAGTTAAAGTTAAGCATCATAAACCAGGTGGTTTAACCTTAATCAAGGATGTTCCTACTTGGAAGTGGGGATCCATCAATATGGAATTTGTTGTTGGGTTGCCTCGAACCAGAAGGCAAAATGATTCATTATGGGTTATTGTAGATAGGTTGAAAAAATCTGCCCATTTTATTCCCGTTAAGTCAACATACATGGCTGAAGATTATGCAAGCATCTACATGAAAGAGATTGTGAGTTTTTATGATATTCCTTTGTCCATAATTTTGAATAGAGGCACCCAATTCACTTATCATTTTTGGAAGGCTTTTCAAAAGGGTTTAGGTACTTAAGTGAAACTTAGCACTGCATTTCATCCTTAGACGGATGTTCAAGCGGAACGAATGATTCAGACCCTTGAATACATATTAAGAGTCTGTGTTGTTCACTTCAAAGGATGTTGGGATAATCATATACCTTTGATTGAGTTCTCGTACAACAATAACTATCATTCGAGCATCCTCCTTGTACTTTTTGAAGCTTTTTATAGTAGAAGGTGTAGATATCCGGTTGGAGGGTTTGAGGTTGGTGAGTCCTCAATCCTTGGTCCAAATATTATATATGAGGCTATAGAGAAGGTTTGAATCATAAGAGATAGATTGAATACAGCCTATGGTCGGCAAATTTCTTATGCCGACAATAGAAGAAGAGACCTTGAGTTTGAAACAGGTGATGATACCTACTTGAAGATTCACCTATGCAAGGGGTGATGAGATTTGGTAGAAAGGGCAAGTTAAGTCCCAGGTATGTTGTCCCTTATGAGGTTTTACAATGAAATTGGAAGGTTTCCTATTTGTTAAACTACCTAGTGGACTTGCTTCGGTTCATCCGGTGTTTCATGTTTGTATGCTCAAGAAATGCATAGGCGACTTAGCATCCATTCTGTCCGTTGAAGGATTACGGGTGGATGAGAACCTCTCTTATGAAGAGGGTTCCGGTTGAGATCCTAGATTGCCAAGTCAAGAAGTTGAGAAACAAGGAGGTTGCTTCGGTAAAATTTCTATGGAGGAACCACCTTATTGAGGTTGCAACATGGGAGGCTGAAGCCGACATGAAGTCTCGCTACCCTTATCATTTTACCCCTTGAGGCTAGATATTCCTCTTAATAGAGAAAGTAATGCATAATCGTGAAAATTGAATTTTTCTATATAGGTTCATGTTATGGTAAGAGATAGTACCAACTAGAGTTTCAAGAAAATGTCTTCATACTCTATTCATGCACTTATGTGAATTATGGATGAATGTGTCTTCTTAATATTTTTGTTGTTTTGTTGTTGTCTTGAGAAGAATGATTGCATGGTAATTCTTTGATGCATTTTGAGCTTATGATAAGTTTGAGAAGGAAATTCCTCACTATATATTATGAATATATAGCTCGTATATGTTGTACTTCATGAATTGAGTGCTATGTGTAACGTATGGTATGTGTTATAAGGAGTTGTGAAGTACTCCTATGAACTGTGAATCATTATGGTTTTATATTTTTAATTAGTTGGGATGGTATTATTGAGTCTATACCTTACCCTCCAAAAGAATTTAGTGTCATTCGGGGAAGAATGTTCCCAATGGGGGTATAATGTAATACCCGGATATTCCATGACTTAGAATAGATCTTAATATATTAAATAACATTTAAAATTATGTTTGCATACCTATATTAATGTAATAAACTCATTTGGAAACGGTTAGAGCCGAAACGACTATGAAAGACCTTGACGTCCGGAAACTAGCTAATTCAAACTAGTTGACGTCCCTATGTTTGTTGAAGGTTTTGAGGTGTCAAATGAAGTAAAAACCTTCTAAATATACATTGGAGAGGTACTATGTAGTACAAGGGTCCAAACATGTTGTAAGGACACCCCAAGGACCACCCGAATGGTCCTTGGGGAGGACGCCAACATGGGTAGGCAGGCTGCCGAAGCAGCCTGTTCAAACAAGATGTGAGCCTTAGGTGTGCGATGCGGGATTGACACACAGTACACTGCCTTAAGATTTGAGACGGATCCTCACGACGCAAGTCTAACACAAACTCAATTCCTCAACTCAAAATTCAATAAAAATGACGTGATTTGGCCGCACGATGCGCAGTTACTACCCAATATCGTTAAAGTGGTATTTTTTGTAATTTAACTTCTTAAAAAGACCCATTTAAGTGGAGGATATTTTGGGTAATTCATAGTAAAATTATATATAGATATTAGGTCAGTTTTATACCACTTTTACACGTCCAAATCAGATTAAAACGAAAATTCTCTCATCTCTCAAAAAAAAGCTCTCTTTTCCAAACTCCATTGAAGAACAAGCAGATCATAAAGAAGAAGACGAAGATTTCAAGCTTTTCATGAAATTTTCATGGATTTTCCATCTATGATATATGGGTTTTCACTCTTGGTATTCATTTCCGCTAGAGGTCCTTTAAAAGATATGTTTTCAAGAACTTCAATTCTAGGGTTTTTACTCTACAAAACAGATTTTCTTCCCCAACCTATATTTATGATTTTCAACGAAAGTAAGTGGTTTCTATGGTCTATTTCACGCGAATTGATAAGTATGTGGTTATTATGTTTGAATTTCTTGTGAATCATGTTCTTATCTACATGATGGTTTCGTATGATTATTTCTACTATGTGACGATATGAAAACGTAGGGATTGGAACTAAGACTAGAATGAACTCTTAAATGACCCTTTCCTTTACCCTACATTATTATTGATCTTGTGTATGATTTGAAAAGTCTTTCTAGGTTATGCTATTGAGTATTTCACTATGTTATGATTACGAATGTTGTAAGATGAACTAAGTTCTTGAATAAGGTTATTGGAAGCAAGAGGTAAGTCTTCTAAAGTTGTGATTACTCTACAATGTTTATGTTAGCCTATAAATCATGATGATATGTTATGAAAGTATGTATGATGTTGTTACTCTTACATGGTGGGCTATGAACATGTTATTTGCGAGGTCATGAAAAGAACACGATAAATACGAGTTACGATATTCTCTTGTATGCTATACACAAGATGACTATGTTATGTTAATCTCACAAACGAAGGGTTAGAATGAAAGAAAATTCTTATCTAATCCTAAAGAGTTCATTATCATGTTTATACAATAATTTAATCTCCTATTACCTATGATAAGTTATTATAAAAGGAAAATTAAAGACTATTCAAGAAAGGGACTTAAGCTAAGCACCGATGAAATAGATATGAGAGGTCTCCCTTCCCTAGTTGGAAGGTAAGTTCACAATGACTCTCATGAGATTGAGCTTCCATGTAATGTAGAACTATGGGTATCTAATACATCTCCATGTTCTTTAACAATGTTGCCACCATAGGATACTAACTATTTATTCCACCTAGAAAGCTATATCATGTTAGGTTCTACTTTGCCAGGTAGACCACGTTCTTTTGGTGTAAGGTTTTATGACACCAGATTCCATGTTTACCTTACATGGTCTATGTCAGTTAAGGTGTATCTTACCTCATGTAAAATGAAAGACAATTTAATGAATGTTGACAAGGGTGACTTGAGGAGTCTACTTAGTAGAGGTAGGGGTATGGTACACTACCCAGACATTGCACAAGTTGACTCTAATGGATGTCCTAGGAGATTTTTTTATGTAATATGATAAAATAAAAGATACGATGCTTATGATACATGAAGTTGCTCTTATATGAAGTTGGTCATTATGATGAATATGTTCTCGGGTCAATTGCTATATGAAGTGATGACTAATTATGTTACAAGTTTTATGAAGCAAAGCTTTACTTATGGTCTCCTGTATTATCTACTTGGTTGTGTGAAGTTATGGGGATTCAGATGACCATTGCACTTGTAGGTTTGGGATGGGTTCATTGGTAGGTGTTTTGTATTTTATGTATATGTGATCTATTGAATATGAATGTTAACAGGATTTTATGATAATGTCTTTGATTATGATCATGCACTAAGTTGATGGAATACTTAACTTGTATATGTCATATGGTATATGTATTGAAGACTTTCATATGACTTAGCATGTTTTTCTAAAGAGATGATAAATGATTTTTTTTCCATGCATGTCCTTAACTGTCATGAGCATATACCCATACTTAGTACATGTGGCATACTAACCCCATTAATTGTTATTACTACAACTCTAGGTTCGGGCCATGGAAGTTTAAGGAGATCAATTTGAAGAAGCTTGGAACTCTTTCTCCAAGTCTTGGTAGGTCGTCATGTTCCGGGATGCTATCTTTTCAACATTCTAACTTATGTAGATTTTTAGTAGTTTTAAGATACGCTATTTCCATTATATTCTTTTGATTCTTTTTTACTAAGTCCTATATGGTATAACTACTATATATTGGATAAGTTCAGATATGCACTCTTTAGGTGGTTTTATATATGTGAGACAGATTTTAGAGTATCGTATGTCTTTGTAAATGTTAAGTATGAAGTGTAAGTATAATTCAAGTAGAATGTAAAAGCTTTAAAATTTTCCACAAATTTTAACTGATGACATGTTATGACGAACGCTTAGAGGCTTGTTTTAGTCCTTTGAGAGGACGACGACGCCGGTCGCATCTAGAGTGTACTCTCCGGGTGTAACACATTAGAAGTTTCTTCGATCTAAACGGGTACTATAGGAGGTTTGTTGATGGTTTTGAATCCATTGCTTCTCCTTTAACTACCTTGACCCAAAAGAGTGAAATTTGAATGGTCGGAGGCATGTGAAAGAAGCTTCCAAATTTTGAAAGATAGGCTTACCTCCACTCAGTGTTGACTTTACTGTCTGGTAATAAGGGTTTTGTTGTATATTCTGATGCATCTTGAGTGCGTTTGGGGTGTGTTCTTATGAAACATAGGAAGATAGTAGTCTATGCCTCTATACAACTCAATGTGCATGAGAAGAATTATCCAACTCATGATCTTGAATTGGTGGACGTAGTGTTTGATTTGAAAATACAGAGACATTACTTATATGGTGTTCATGTGGATGTGTATACCTACCATAATATTGTTGAATATGTGTTTACTCAAAAAGAAATTGAAACTCCGTCAGAGAAGATTGTTGGAATTGTTGAAAGATTACGACATGAGTATTCTATAAGACCCCAGCAAAGCCAATGTTGTTGCGGATGCTTTGAGTCATATGTACATGGATAGTATGTCTCACGTAGAAGAAGGGTGAATGACCTAGTGAAAGATTTTCATAGGTTTGTTTGATTGGGTGTTCGGTTAGAATATTCGCCACAATGGTGGTTTAATAGTTCATAACAACTCCGACTCATCCTTAGTGGTTGAGGTTAAGTCGAAACAACATCTTGATCTAATATTGATGGAGTTGAAGAAATCGGTACTTATTCAGTTGAATGAGGCATTCTCCCAAGGAGGGATGGTGTGCTAAGGTACAAAAGTAGATTATGTATACCAGATGTTGATGAATTGAGGATTAGGGCTTTACAGAAAGCTCATGGTTCCTGATATTCTATCCATTTGGGTTCCACTGAAATATATCGTGATCGTAGAGAGGTATTAGCGAGATAGCTTAAAAAGGGACATACCGGAGTTTGTGTCCAAGTGTCTGAATAGCCAACAAGTGAAAGTCGATCATCTAAATTCTAGTGGTCTAATTCATTAAATGGGTGATCCAAATTGGAATAGGCAAGAAATAAATATGGACTTTGGTGTTGGGTTGCCTCAAACCCGGAGGTAAAATAGCTAAATTTTTGTTATAGTGGATAAACTGACAAAATTCACTCATTTTTATTCAGGTTAAGTCTACTTATACAGCAGAGGATTATGCAAAGATATACATTGATTAGATTATGAGTCATCATGGGATTCTTTTATTTCCATCATTTTGGATAGAGGTGTGCTCAATTCACATCTCAGTTTTGGAGGTTTTTTAAAAAATGGTTAGGGACTTTAGTGAAGCTTAGAATGACTTTTCATCCCCAAACAGATGGTCAAGCAGAGCATACTATTCAAACCCTAGAAGATATGTTATGATATTGCGTGGTAGACTTCGAAGGGAATTATGAAAATATCTTGTCATTAATTGAGTTCTCCTATAATAATAGCTACCATTCGAGTATTTCCATGGCACCATATGAAGCACTTTCTGGTAGGAGATGTTGGTCTCCGCTTGGATTGTTCGAGGTTGGTGAGTATTCACTTTTTGGTTACGAGATCATATATGAAGCTTTGTAAAAGGTTCAGGTTATAAAGGATGGGTTGAAAACAACCTATGGTCGGAAAAAGTACTAAATTGACAAATGGAGAAGACATCTTAAATTCAAAATAGTTCATATGGTGTATTTAAAGATCTCACATGTGAAAGGTGTGGTGAGATTTGGTAAACAGGGGAAGTCTAGTCCCCGGTCTGTAGGTCCCTATGAAGTTTTGCAATGGGTTGGAAAGGTTGCAAATGAGTTGAGACTACTTAGTGAATTAGCTTAGGTTCATCCAGTGTTTCAAGTTTCCATATTGAAGAGGTGTATTGGTGATCCCGTACCAATTCTTCTTATTGAAGGTTTAGGTGTGCAAGAGCGCCTTTCCAATAAAGAGGTTCAGGTGGAAATTCTAGATAGCCAAGTCAAGAAGTTGAGAAGCAAAAAGGTGGCCTTCATAAAAGTCATATGGAGAAACCAGGTAGTTTGGGGAGAGGCCACGACAGACATGAAGTCCCGTTATCCTCATCTTTTTCCTAACTAAGGTTAGTTATTCCTAATAATAATGAAAATAATGAATAAATTAGGATTTTACTTGTTTTACAAAAATATGCATATTTGAGGTAAAAAGGTTTGTGTTAAAATGTCTTTTCATGTGAAAATGCTCTTTGGGTTGAAATTGCACTAAATTGTGTTTTGTGTATTGTTGCTTTCAAATGGTATTGGGAATGCTAATATGTTGTAAGAACTTTTGGAATAAGTGACTTGATGATTATGTTAATCTCATGTTTATATTGAGAAGGAAATTTCTCATGTTATCATGTTGAGCTATTATATGTAGTAAATTTTGATTTGAGTTATCTATGTGTAAATACCATATTGTTATGTTGATTTGGGTTGTAACTAATGTTATTATATGTTTTTGGGTAGGGCTTCTACTATTGAGTTTATCATTTTCCTACATAAAATTTTAGTGTCATTCCGTGACGAATGTTCCTAAGGGGGACAATAATGTAACACTCCAAAAGTGTAAGACATAATCTAGAGCCTCACATGTTTAATAAAGACATAGAAAACTATTTTGAGAACAAAAACTATAAGATCATTTAGGAATTTTTAGAGTCTAAGAATTAAGAAATGTCCATGACGTCCGGTAAATTGAGAAATAGAGGTTAATGTGTCTTTGCATGTTTGATGAGGTTTTAAGAGTCGAAATTCAAAGTAATTTTGTAAAAAGGTGTTAAAATCTATTATAAGGTTTTTAGGGTCGAAATGTCTGGGTATGAATCCCCATTGACCACCCTGGGTCCTTGAGGAGGACCCTTCATGAAATGAACAAAAGTTGTCAAATGACACTGGTCACCTACGAGAGCAATCGACGAGGCATCGTCTCGTCAACAAGTCATTGTTGGCTCCATAGGTTATTCCTTAACCAATTCTATGAAATCCCCAAATATTAGATCTCTGAACTCATCCACGGAGGACCAGCACAGGCCATCGATGGAGCGACGGTTCGTAGGTCAGAGTCTCGTTGATTGAGCTTGTTTTGGTTAATTCATTTAATTAGTTAATAATTTAGGGTTAAGGGATGTTTAGTTTAGTTCATTAAGAGAGTATAAAATTCATAACCCTCCCTAAACTAACAAAACTCACATCAATTCCCAAACTCAAATCATCTTGCTTCTCTCTACTTTCTTTATCCCCAAAGAAGACTCATCTGAAGACTAAGGTCAAAGGGCTTAGGGATGCAAGATTTTTTCTTTTTCACCAGTAATCTTCCTAAGTATCTAATGTATGGGAACTCTTCACCTTTGGGACTCTTTTCCCCAAAGGGTTATTTCAAATTGATTTGACAAAGTTGATAAAAACATGAGTTTCATTCTTAATCCGAAATTGATCTTTAAAATTGTATTGTTCTTATTTTATTTTGATTATTATTGATAAATTATGATTGATCATTGGTTAATTTGGGTGTTTCTTGACGTTATACCTAATTCTATAGAAGAGATCATGAATTTACCCTTTCCCTAACCCTAGGTTATGAATTGATGTTGAATTCAATAGTGATGATGCAATTGACTTACTTCTTATGCTAATTACTACTATATGATGTTATTAAGTCTATTAATAGATGAATATTTTTGGTTAATGGTTAGAACATGGATGGGGCTTGTGAAGGTAAATTGGTAAGAATATGATCTTGAAATCTTACTTTAATTTTGATGGATTGTGCTTGATGATGATGTTCACTTGAAGTACTGTGATTATATTCGATAGTTGATAGTACCATGAACGAATTGAAATATATTGATTATATTTATTGTGAGATTATTATTAAGGTATGATGATATTAGGTTGATTGTGGATCAATTATGTGCCTTGCTATGACATGATGACGATAATGTGTTAATCTCACATATGAGGGTTGTATTGAAAGGAAGTTGTAATGCAATTCCTAATGAGAAACTGTTATTAATATACAAGGGATTAGTCTCCTATGACCTATACTAGACTATGATTATTAATAAAGGGTTAAATATATTTCAAAAAGCGACTTTATCTTAGCACGGAGTGAACTAATTATAAGAGGTGCCCCTTCCCAATATGGGAAGGTAGGCTCACAATGATACTGATGAGATAGATATTACAATGAAATTGTGCATAAAGAGGGTCTCAAGTATGTCTCCTAGTTCTTGAACTATGTTTTCCCCATAAGAATACTAGCTAGTGGATCAACCTACAATGTTATGTTCATCTTTTGGTTCTACCTTTGCAAGTAGACCACCTTCTTTCGGTGTATGGTTTCATGACACCGGATTCCACATTTAGCTCATGTGGTGTATGTCGGTTAAGGTAATTGTTCCCAATAGTAAAATGAACGTAACAATGTGAACTCTAACTAGGATGACTTGAGGGGTTCTTATTATCGGTAGGGGTATGGGACTCTACCTATGAATTGCACTACTTGGCCTTGAGAAAAATCTTAGGAGTATATTCTTATGCTTTTATGACACTAATGATATGCAATTGTTGATTGATGACACTTCCTACATGTTGATGATCCTACATTATGTTAATTTCACCTATGATCATATTACTGGTGTATATTGCTAAATATGATGATGACTATTCTTGATGCTATGTTATATAAAGTTATACATTGCTTGCGATTTTTAATTGTTGGTTTACTTGGTTGTGTGGGGTTATGGGACATTACTTGATAATTGCACATGTAAGCTTGGCAATTGATTAAGAGTATGGGTCTTGAATATGTTGTAATATTATGAACTCTTATACATTCTTTGTTGTTTAAACTATTTTAATATTATGTTGGAGTTGCTTTGGTTATTTTCTCTAATATGCTACTAGACATGTTAACTTCACTTTACATGATTATGATGGTCTTGCATTGTATATGCTCTTTTCTTGATGAATATTTTTCCATTTGTTCTCATGTGATCTTGAATGTGCATAATGGCTTTTTAAAGTAAATTAACGTAGTTTTTAATAAATGTCCCTTTAAGCATGATTTCAATATTTTATGGGTATATGTTTCCATACTTAGTACAAGTGGTGTACTAAACCATATCTCTATGTTTACTACAAATATGTAGCTTCCAGCCATTGAGTTCCTAGGAGGCCAATCGAAGAAGACTTGGATACTTTTCCCCAAGTATTTGTAGGTCCTCATGTTCGAGGATGTTACCTTTCTCTATGATCTTGCTTTGAAGTTGTATTGTCATAAAGATATTGTTCTTTGCTTTATTATTTGGATATTGATGTAAGCATGTAATGGCATATTGACTTTGTGTTTACTATGTCAAACATTTCTACTCGCTTTAGATGGTTCAATATGAGACGAAGTAGTAGACTAATTCTTATGTATCTGCTGATTCAAAAATAAGAAGACTATGTATGCTTCATATGCAAGGAATCTATGTACACTCCCATGTAGTATGCGAGAGGTCTATGTAAACCTCACTATATAGAAGTAAATATTAAAGTTTTAATTTTTGGCACTTTTTAACCTATGAAATGTAATGACAAATGCTAAGAGGATAGTCTTAATCCTCTTCGAGGACAACGACGCCGGTTATGTCTAGAGGGTACAATTCTTTTCTGACAGTATTCTTCGTGTGTCAAGAAAGTTTTAACTTATTACTTATTTTAAGTATCGTATGCAATGAATGATCCATCTGGTTTGGATGAGGACTCAGAGAGGTCAAATACGAAATTCATTTTTAAGGGGTTGTCCCTGGTCGTTACACTCAATGCCTACTCTTGCACCTCCTTTGGATCCTATGCCACTAGTCATCCCACCTCATACGATTTTCAACAGGTTAATGAGTTATTGTTTTCGAACCATCCTCAAATAGAAGTCCATGTCAACAGAAGGCCTTGATGTCAACTACTGCTGTGTGAGGAATATCCTCCATTTCCATAGATTTGAGAAGCTCACAAGGCACAGAGGCCACGACTTTCGTTCATGCATCCGGGAGTTTCACTCTGAATATGTGACTGGTGTCTAAAATTATAAAGTACACCAATGAGTTATGACTAGTGAAGTTGGTCATGTTTTGTTGGAAGGATGTTGGGCGCAGTGTCAATCGCATTAACAATATACTTGGCAAAGCTCTAGGTGTTGCACTGGAATATGAGGGCTTACCCATCACTCAGTCCTTAGAAGATTTGAAGGAACGGTTAGCACCTTTGATTTTCGATACCACTTCATGGTGGATCGAGGATGGGGTTCCTATCAAGAAGAAGGATTTGAGAATTGCTGCTCATTCTTGTTTGTCTTTATCAGTAGCACCATCATGTTATCCAAGAATGAGTCCATCCTCTTCCTTAAGGATTGCCTTGGGATAATTGTGTCCAAGAATATTATATACAAGAGGCACATAATAGAGTAGGAGATGTCAATAAAGTCCAAGAAGACCAAAATATCCTTACCATTCCCGATCTTGATCATGGAATTATCTCAGTGTGTTGGCGTGCCTCGTGATGCTTCTAAAGACTTTTAGATTACTCCTTCATCTTCTATAGAAAGTCGGCACATTAAGAATGAATACACCTGAGAGCACACTGATAGAGGAGGGAAGATCATGTAAACAGCTCCTACGGGATGGATATAAATTTGATGCATGAAGAGGCGTGTACGCCTACTCCATCCTCTGGGCCTTAAGGTACTATTACCTCTACCTCTTCTTCACATGCTCCAAGAACATACACTTCCTCCCAGCCAGCAATTATTACTCAAGTGATGACCTTGAAGATGAGAAATCTAGTCGATTCAGCTAATGTGAGGGAAACCCGACTAGACAGATCCATCCCATGGATCATTATCTCACTACTAGAGTCAATCTTTTTAAGAGTAGGGGGGGATACCTCTAAGGTTACAATTCTAAAAGACGATGTAGATGACTTAAGGAAGGACGTACACTATCTAAAGTATACAAACTTAAATTCATTTCTAGAGGCTGCAAAAGATTTGGAGGTTTCAAAGAATTAAGAAATTGCTCCAACTACCACTAGAGATGTGCATAAGGAAGGCATGACAACATTCTACTTTGAGGCAGTGACAGATAAGAAACAGATTGAGTTGCATGATGATGAGGTGTATGATGATATGGCTAATCTAGAAGATACAATGGTTGTGACTATATGCAAGAATTCTTTGAGAGATACCACCATGGCGGGGACTAGTGCATCTGTTTCTTCAGATATTACTCTGGGTACTAGTGCCCAGATTTAGAGCACTACTTTGTGTACTGATACCCTGTTTTAGAGCACTACTCGGGAATTGATTCAAAGATAGATGGAACGACTGTGTAGACAAGATCCCTTCTTTACCTCCCTATCTGTCTTACTTTTATTAACTTTTGGATATTTATTTTGTTTGTATTTGAGGACAAGTAACTTTATTATTAGTGAGGTGAGTCCCACGTTTTGTGTGAATATTGATGTTTGATGTTTTGTTTACATATTTGGCTTCTTAAGCTTTATCTTGTATTTTAATTGAATATTCGGAAGATTGAGATTCTGGCACCTATATTAAATTGTAAATGATCTTCAACCATAAAAGAATTCCACCTCTTGTGTTTGTTGAATGTTGTTGTTCTCTTTAATACTGATTACATTAACAGTATTCATAATTGAACAAACATGAATGTGCTACGATAAGGCCAAATAAAGTTGAATAGACAATATGTGAACTCTTTGCATCTCGCTTTGACAAGACAAATAACTATTTTTTTGCGATGAGCATTGCACACTAGCAAAAGTGTGGAGTCTTGTTAGACTTTACTATCAATGCCATGTGTGATGATCTTACCGTGAACAATGCATGATAACACCTAGAAATTGCCTCGTTTGTCCGATTGACTTCATGATGGGATCTAATTATATGATCTTACGCAACTTGAAAGTGTGTGAACAAATCTAACATATAACTCTTTTGTGGACAACCTTGTGAGTGTCTGTGATCCTTGATTGAACAGCCATTAAGCTTGAACTTTTCGTGTAAGAAATTTGATGAAACTATGATCTTTCTGTATCCATTACCCATAATCCCCATGAAGTTGTGGTTAGTTTTAATAACCAACTTATGCCAAAAGCCTAAGTTGAGGTGTGGTGAAAAGAGAAGGTTCATCAATAAGCACCAAAAATTCTCATTTGACCCATGGTTTTGAGAAAAATGTAGCCCCTCCATAAACAAAAAAAATTAAAAGAAATGCAAAAAAAACAAGATAGTAAAATTTTTTGATTAAAGTTTAAAAATACAAAAAAAAAATGGGGTTTCCCACAGTCCATGGAAGATGAATAATGGGATGACTTGTGAGCAGGAATGGAAATGATGAAGAAAAGGATACGAAGTGTTGTTCACACCATATATCATGAGGATAGAAGTCATTAAGCATGAATGATCACACCCTTAAACTCAACCCCATTACAAGCCTTGAAAAGACCTTGTGATCTTTAGTGAGTTGAAGCAGTGGTTGGTTGGAAAAGAAGGTCAAACCTATGGGTTAAGTCATGTATTGCTTTTATATTTGTGAGTGGCAACGTTTCATCTGATTTTGGAACTTTATTTCGTGAACCATTGTGTGTGATTATGGAGTCATTCTTTTTATGATGGCATTTGAACATTTTCGTTGAGCTTGAACTTGCATTTGAAGCAAGTATAGTGAGATTGAGATTCATTGGTAATGGTAAGTGAAAACTTGAATATTTAAGTTCAAAATTGGTCCTTGCATGAGTAAGTTGAGTCTTTTATTGTGAATTCATGATTAAATATATTGTATCACTATTTGAGACAACTTTTTTAAACTACTAAACTTGAGTTCTATTTGAGGACAAGCAAATGTTTAAGTTGAGGTGTTGATGAGTGTAAGGACCCTCAAAATGAAATAGGATGAACAAGAGCCTCACATGAGCTTTATGACTTCATGACTTGCTACTAAGTGTAATAAATAGATTTTCATACTTTGTTTAAAGAGTTTTGAGGTCAAACGTCAATAGACAACTATGACGTACGTAAGCTAGTCTTTTGTCTTCTAGTGTGTTGTTCATGTTTTGTTGTTTAGTTTGTATAACAAAATGATAAAAGGTGACCCTAGCATCTATATGGTTGTGTTAGCGTCAAAACGTTCGAGTATGACTCTCCAAGGAACATCCTAAGGTTCCTTAAGGAGGACACAAACTTAGGCAAAAAAGTTATCTAGACAGCCTTGACCAACGACACCAAGTGACGCCCCATTAGATAGTTGATGCCCCAAAGGTGGGGTGTGTGGGCCGACACATAGTCGTGGGAGATTAGCCCCCATTTGATGGAGCCTCAGTAAAATTTCATTGAGATGCAGGACAGTGGCGTCGAACCACCTACAGTCCATAGGTGGTGGCCGTAATCCGCTGCCTGCAAGCTTTCAAGTGACTCGTCCAATTGAGAGGTGAATTGGTAATTCACCCCATGTTCTAATTAAATGGTGGACAATATCAAGTCTAAGCATGGGCTCATTGTCAAATTGTTTCGAATTCATTGTAATGATGAATTAATGTTTGATCAAGGTTTTTAAGATTATTTTCAATGGAATTCCTTGATGAACCCATGATCTTGCTAACTTTTCAATTTATCCTATAAAGTTGTTTTGTGACCTCGATGTTTGTTAATTTAATTATGTTTTGATTGTGTTATGTTATTGAATCTTAGTGATTATGAATTGTTGAGAATTGATATATTATGATCATGGCCTGGAGAATTGGTAGGTTGACCTAATTTATTATCTATATTATTGGAGGTGATATTGTATGGTTTTATCCTCCTATGGTGGATATGCTTGCTTCTTGTCTATCAATGCATGTTGTAATTATGGACTTGAGAGAAATAGATGTAAATTTATCATATATTATGATGTTTATGTGTATGAAGGTGCGCCATTCAGGTTATGTATATAGTCCTCAATGTTAGTATCATGATTAATATTTACAATGTGAAGTATAATGTTAATGGGAATTTTAGGGTAAGGTATGGTCTACATGTTTGATTGTGATAGGTCCTATTATGGAATGACCCTGACCTACATGATACCTATATGAATGTGTGATCTTATACATGTTAGGAGTTACCTATTCAAGTGTTGAATGTGTTCTTATCTCTTATCATGAAGGGCGGGTGTGTAGTCTAGAATCTATATAGGCTTTATGTGGGAATTGTTCAAGACTTGGGTATATTGTAAATGTATTGTGATATCATGAACGAAAGTTCAATTAATAACAACGTTGTTTCTATTATGTCATTATCAGGACCAATAAGTACACACAACATGCATTTCTAGGAATATGATATGTTGTGGTGTCAATTGAAAGGTTAATTCGCAGATGCAACTTTACATATTATTATGCATGAAACAAATATGACTAGAAAAGTATGACCATGTTATAAATAAAGGTGTTTATGTGAATGTTTTTCTTACATATGTTCAAACATTAAAGAATTAATTAATGAATAAGGTTAAAGATAATCTAGTGAATGTGAGTCTCTTTAAAGGTTTCCTCAATTTTATTCTAAACTACACTATGTTATGAATGTTATGATAATGTGAAAGGACATTCTCACATAATGTAGGTTCTATGATGAAAGGTAATTCTCATCTTAAAGAAGTTTGAGAAAAATGATATATGAGGGATTATGTCCCTAAAGCCTACTTATGAATTAATTAAAAATAAAGTCTTAAATATGTTTTGAAAAGGGAGTTGAGCTTACCACCGAGAGGATATGTAAATGTGGTAGGATTCCTTCACAAAGGAAGGGAGTTTCCACTAAAGAGATCTCATGAGATGGAAACAATAATACTAATATTATGAATAGGGTTTCTAGAAGCAATCTCCTTATCCCTAAAATATATGCCACCAAAGGAATGTTAGCTAGTGGATCCACTTAGATGCTATGATGAATAATATGCCCTAGCTTTCGCAAGTAGGACACACTCATTTCGGTGTAAGGGTTTTACACTGCATTCCATATAGCTCACCTGGTCTATGTAAGTTAAGGAAAAGTCTAACGAATGACTAAGAAATGATCTAAGATAAGAATATGAATTCTAGCCATAATTTCTTTGTAACGACCCTAGAGTATCCCTATTCGTTACCGGTGTATTCGACCTCGAAGAGATCTTATAAAATCCCTTAGCATACGTCATAGCATTTATCATATATAAAAAATGCAGAAAATTAAAACTTTTACTTTGGAAGTTCAACATTACTTAATACAAGGAAAATAGAATCTAACTTTGTCATAATGTACCATATGGAAATAAAGTAACACAATACTTGGGTGTTAGCCCATACATTAATGAGAATGTCTCAAAATAAGAAATTCAACAATGTATTTCAACATAACAAAAGAAATAAGAAGCTAGAACATAGGGTTTAGTCCTCGGACTTGAGGACTCACCAACTTTGAGAAGAAAATTTAGGTGTCTTGAAAAGTAGCCTTGAATTCCTCAAAGGCCCGAACCACCCTTGGCTTGGACGTGTGTTGCACTAGTATGCAGGCCTCAAATGACGCCCTGGTTGATTGTCCGTCAATCCATGAACGAACAGTCAGTTGCTCATGGTTTTGATATGAAAGTTCTCAAATGAAACCAAGCCTCCAAAATTCTAAGTATGGACTCACGAATTCCATTGACGAAGCGTGATTCCATCGACAGGGCGTTGTTTGCACTCGTCAACTGCAAGTTGTTTTTGACAGCTTTTGGGTCAAATGTTTGGTTACTCCTCGAGGTCCCTTAGGATGGTCCTGGGGAGTTGTACCCGGACGTTTTTGACCCTAAACATGCCCTTATTAATAATCTAAACATTTTTACAATGTTTAACCCTCATACAACTCTTCAAACCCCTTCCAAGACCTAAAGGGACACTAGATTATTTTCAGACGTCTCCGGATGTCATAGTCGTTTCTTGATGTTTAGACTCTAATACTGCCAAATAAAGTTAATTACACTTATTTAGGTCTAGAATAATCATTATTCATTATGTGAGGCCCTAGTATAGTTCATAGAACTTTCGGGGTGTTACAATATCCCCCCTTAAGAAAATTCATCCGTGAATGACACCTTAAACCGTTTATAAAAGAAAAATAAAGAGACTTGAAACAAGAAGCCTAACAACAAGTAACATCCTAATGATTCACAACCCATAGGAGGAAATCTCAACTCCTTTAAACACATAATCATAGCATTTGACATAGGAACTTAATCCACAATTAATCACATATAAAAGCTCACAATTTCATATCACATACGGAGGAACTACCTTCTCCATTTCAATATGAGCTCAATTTGAACATTAAAGAGTTGACATGCTAATTTCTTCTCAAAACAACATAAATCATGTTTAATACTATTCTCATGAAGACAATACAACTCACTACATATAAGTGCAAGTTAACCATGAGAAACATATTTCATGAAAACTCAATTTAAGCATGAATTTTCTACAAGAATATGCACATATTACAAAAACATGATAAGTTCAACATTATTCATCACTCTCATTTAAGGAAAACTGCTACCTCAACCTTGGTTAGGAGTAAGAGGGAGAAGATAAGGATAGCAGGACTTCACGTCCCTGTCGGCCTCCAATGTTTTACCCTGAATTAGATGGTTCGTCCATAGGACTTTTACGGAGGCAACCTCTATATTTTTAACCTTCTTAGATTGACGATCCAAGATCTCAACTGGAACCTCTTGATAAGAAAGGTTCTCATTTATCCCTAAACCTTCTAGACCTTCTAGAGGGAGAGTAGACACTTCAACACCTATACATTTCTTGATCATATACACATGGAACACTGGATGAACCTACAAAAATTAAATTGGCAACTTTAGCTCATAAGCCACCATATTGACCCGCTTTAAAATTTCATAAGGGACCAAATACCGGGGCTAAGTTTTCTTTTCTTGACAAACCTCATCACCCCTTTCATGGGCGAAATCTTATACTTGACCCGATCTCTTTCTTAAAACTAAAGGTCCCTTTTTTGAATAGCAGAATAAGACTTTTGTTGACTATTAGTCGTCTTCAACCTTTCCCGTAGAAGTTGAACTTTATCTGTGGCCTCATAGACTACCTCGGGACCAAGAATAGCAAACATAGAAACTTCAAACCACCCAACCTGAGATCGGCACCTCCTAACATAGAGTGCTTCAAATGATGCCATGTCAATACTCAAATGGTAGCTATTGTAGTAGGAAAATTCTATTAAAGGTAGGTGGTCATCCCAATTACCTTTGAAGTAAAAGAAACACGCTTTCAACATGTCTTCTAGGGTTTTGTTGGTGCGCTCTGCTTAACTATACGTTTGAGGGTGAAATGTGGTACTAAGTTTAACTTGAGTACCAAGCCCACTTTAAAAGGACCTCCAAAAAAATAAACTCTATCTTAAATGATCGACAAAGGGGCCTTATCTCGCTTTACCATCTCCTCTATATAGAATTTATTATACTCCTTCGCCGAATAAGAAACTTTGATGGGAAAGATATCGGTTGATTTAGTCAACCTATCCGCAATGACCCCAATGGATTCATGTTGCCGATAGGTACGAGGCAAACCTACCACGAAGTCCGTGTTGACATCTTCCCACTTCCAAGTGCGGATATCAATATCTTGATTTGGACCTCTCGATACCTTATGATCGGCTTTGACTTGTTGTCGACATTAACAATTAGCCACTAAATTAGTTATCTCCCTTTCATCCCGTTCCACCAATAAATCTTGCGCAAGTAACGGTACATTTTTATGGTACCCGAATGGATGGAATAGCATGAACCATGAGCCTCTTCAATTATTTGATCTGTTTAGCCATCCACATCCAGTACACACAAATCTACATTGGTAACTATGTACCCCATCCTCCCCTTGGGAGAAAGATAATTAGATTTACTAAGAACCGAATCCTGCAACTCCATCAATAGAAGATCAAGATGTTACTTAGATTTCAGCTCTACCACGAAGTACGATTTAGATTTATGATGAACCATGAAACCATCCTTTGAAGATTATTCTAGTCGAACACCCAACCGGGACAATTTATGTACCTCTTTTACTAAAACTTTCTTATCATCAACCACATAAGTCACACTACCCATAGACACTCTACTCAAAGCATCCGCAACCACATTAATTTTTTTCGAGGTGGTAAAGGACACTCATATCATAATCCTTTAAAACTTGTAACCACCTTCTTTGGCGTGGATTCAAATGTTTTTTAGTGAATACATATTTGAGACATTTTTGCTTGGTGAACAAATCAACATGAACCCCATAGAGATAGTGTCTATAAATTTTCAAGGCAAACACTACGGTTGTAGTTCAAGTTTAGGAGTTGGGTAGTTCTTGATATGCGCCATGAGTTTCCTAAAGGCATATGTTATCACCTTGTATGTTGCATGAGGACACAACCCAAACCTACTCTAGAGGCGTCACCATCCACAACAAACCATTTGGTACCCTCTATAAGCTCAACACCAGAGTGGAGGTAAGCTTAACCTTCAATAATTGGGATCATATTTTACACACTTCCTACCATTAAAACTTGCACTTCTTTTGGGTCAAGGCCGTTAATGGAGATTTTATAGCTGAAAATCCCTTAACAAACCTCCTATAGTACCCGGCCAAACCCACAAAGCTTTGCATTTCGATAGGGCTCAAAGGTCTAGGACAACTTTTGACCACATCCATCCTTCTTTCATCGACCATGAGACCAAGAAAAGCAACTGATTTAACCAAAATTCACATTTACGAAATTTACAAAAAAAAATCTATTATCCTTAAGGACTTGCAAAACTGTCCTCAAATAGCTCATATGATCATTCTCACTCATAGAGTACATCAAGAATTTTTCAATGAAGACCATCACAACCTTTAATATTCGATCCATAAGGTCTATGAAAGTTGCCGGGGCATTTGTTAGACCAAAAGACATTACTGAGAATTTAAAATGACCATATCTTGTTTGAAATGCCAAATTTAGAATATCAACAGCTCTCACTCTAACCTGACCTCAAGTCAATTTTTGAAAAGTAACTCACTCCTTGGAGTTGGTCAAACAAATCATCAATCATAGGGAGTCGATACTTATTCTTTATAGTCACCCTTGTTCAATTGGTGGTAATCAATACATATTCTTAAAAACACATCCTTCTTCTTCACAAACAATACCGTAGCACCCATGAAGAGATGCTTGGTTTAATAAAACCCTTTTTTATAAATTGCTGTAGTTGAATCATTAATTCCATCAACTCGCGTGTTCCATCCAATAAAGTAGTATTGAAATAGTTTGTGTATCCGACAATAAATCTATGTCGAAGTCTATTATCTGTCAGGGAGGAATTCTGGGCAACCCAACGGGAAAGACTTCCAAAAATTCCTTCACTACGATGACTTACTCAAAAGGAGGGCTCTCGGATTTGAGATCCTTTACCCTCACTATATGATAGAGACAACCCTTCTCAATAAACTTACAAGCTTTTAGATATAAAATGATCCTACCCATAGGGATGGAGTTTCTACCCTTCCATTAAAAATGGTTTGATTAGGGAATTGGAATTTAACAACCATTGTTTTACAATCAATGGAAGCAAGACAAGCATGTAGACAATCCATCCCCAATATGATATTGAACTGAAACATATAAAGTTCTACCAAATCAACCAATGTAACATTATTGGGAAAAGATATGGGAAAACCCCTATAGAGTCTTTTAGGAACCACAGAGTCACCCGCAAGGGTAGAAACTGAAAACGGTTAATCTAAGATATCGGGGAGCACACCAAATTTCATAACCACTAGAGGAGTTAAAAACATAAGCTGGCACCAGAATCCAACAATGCATAAACATTAATTTAAAATACTTGCAACATACAAATAACAACATCCGGAGAGATCTCTTGATCACCTCGAGATTGGATAGTATTAAACCAATTCTTCTTAGGAGGATCGAGATTTGAAGCACTTGCTTGTGTTTGAGCATTTTCCCTTCCTTGAGCCTTCATCATAAGGTAGTACCTCTTCTTGTGACCACTCATACCACAAAAATAGTAATTACCCATACCCACTACGCACTTACCTTCATATATTCTGCCACTCTTTGCACAAATAGGCTTCTCAACATAAGAACCACCACTTTTTCCCTCTTAAGAATTGGTGGTAGACACTTTACCTTTTGTTAACCCTTGGAGTATTTGGAGAACATTGCTTGGAAATCCTTTTCTTGAACCTTGGCTTATCTTGAACCTCAAATCTACTCTTGGAAGAATTTCCATATTCGACCCTTGTCCTCTTCAACTCCCTACCAACTTGGTTAAGCTTTTTCTCCTCAATTTGTTTGGCATGAACGATAAGACAATAGATGTCCATGCTAGGAATCAATATAACCGACCTACATTCATTAACCATAAGGTCGGATATCCCCTAAGCAAATTGGTTCATCTTATCCCTAGAATCTGCAACCATAATAGGAGCATGTTTGGATAGTTGAGTGAACTTGAGGCTATGCTCCTTCACACTCATACCCCCTTGATGAAGAATGATAAGTTCTTGCATTTAATCTCTCTAAATTCCAACAGGAAGAACCTATCAAGTAAGGTTGTCTTGTATAATTCCTAACTAACTTGACCTTGTCTAACAGGCTTCTCCTATTTCCATTGTTCATACAAAACTTGAGCCACATCTTTGAGTTGATAGGCGGCTAGTTCCACCTTTTCTTGAGAAGACACACCCATAGAATCTAGCACCTTGAACACTTCATCAATGAACCCGTGTGGGTTCTCCTCCATATTAGAGCCAAAGAAAAAAGGGGGATTCATCCTTGTGAAATCGCTAATCATAGAAGCGTTAGTGATATCATTGGTATTCACTTGCTCACTAGTATCACTAAAAACTTGAGTGGCAAATACTTGAGTCATGCTATGAATATCCACCATTATCTCAATGTTAGAAATATCCCCTTATTTAATAGGAACATGAGGGTTTGACGGAGCTTGAGGGGGAACTGCCTCATTCTCATTCTCCTTCTCAGCCCGTTCAAGCGTTCCTTCTTGTATTCTGTAACAACCCTAAAATTACTATGCAAAGTAATGCCTAATGTATCTAGAATGCCTAGATTAGACCGGGTTCACACGGATTGATGCACGTAGAACCAGACCTCTAAACCACTGTAACATCCAATCCAACTAACATGGTGAGTTAATTAAGCTAGGAAAGGTTGGATCCAGCCATGTAGGGCACCTGAATATGAAGATTTACCCGGATGAGTCTTAACCGGACTTTAAAAAGGGTAATCTTTTGTTTCTAGGGTCTAGGAGTAAAATGGTCTTTTCCAGGATAAGGGTAGTATTGTAATTACCCTAAATAATTAATTAATTAATTAACATGGTGGAGGGGAAATTCGGGTAGAGGTTGCTAAATTTGACCCTTTAAGCAAAATCTAGCTCCACCTTGGTTCAAGCGTTGGTGGAAGCAAGGATTAAATTGATTTAATTTTATTAAGTGAATTAGTTGAATTAATTAATATTTAAAAAGCTGATTTAAGAAAGGAAAAAATAAGATTTTGAATAAAAAATGTAATAACAAAATTAATAAATAACGAGGAGTCCTAGTTTAACTAAGTCTCCATCTAACTCTCTTAATCCTAATCCTCTTATTCTCACGTCTTTCACTCTCATTCTCACTTTTCTTAACATAAAATGAAATGAAAACAGTATTCTTCACTCTTGAAGAACTTACAGACAAAAACTCAAACGAAAAGCTAAGCTAAAAACGAAAATCAACAACATTCTTCTCGATGAATTGGGTTTTGTATTTTTGTGGTGAGGCAGTGGTGTCGTAGGAATAGGCAGCATTGAAACAAGTGTTGAACGACCTTAAGGTATGGGTTTTATTCTCTCTTGACCCTTTCCCAAGAGACCCTTAATGTTCAGTTTAATCCCAATTGAAAAACTAAGGTTGTTCCCGTTGCATGCCCCTGTCATTACATCCTTAGAAAGATTCAAATCATTCGTTGTTATGTCTTCTAGTAGATAATTTTGGGTCTGGTTGTGATTATATATTGAATGTGTATTTGAAAATTATCTAAGGAATGAAAGATGTATTCCGGAAAATTGTTTTACGTTAATTATTTGAGCACGGGTGTGTTGTAAATTAACTATGTTGCTGCCTGAAATTTGTGTGTTATAAATGTTATGTTTACGTATATGAAAATGTTCAAAGTGTGATGTTCATATAAGTGTAATGTTGCTGTAAAAATATCACCGAATTATTCCAAGAATCAACATAAAAACTTGAGAGAGAGAAGGATTGAAAGAGCCCAAATTTCCAGTTTGGAAATGTTAGTCCCCGCCAAAAATTTGAAAAGTGAAATATGTTTTAAAATTTTTAAAAAATTGTGAGGTTATTGGGAATTGAACCCACGACCTCACCAAATGCAAATTACATAAATATTTCATGAAAAAACGAAAGGAAAAATAAATGTGGTGAGTGAGGATAGAACCCACAACCTCTTGAATATACGAGAGAGTTAAGAGAAAAATATAGGAGAAAAATAAATGTGGAGAGTGGAGATTGAACCCACGACCTCTTTAATAGATTAAAGAGTTAGGAGAAAAATAAATGTGAAGAGTGGGGATTTAACCCATAACCCCTTGATTAGGAGAGAAAGTTAAGAGATAAATTAAAAGAAAAAGAATGAGCTTGTGGGGGATTGCTCCACAACCTCCTTTACTTAAACGAAAAAGAGAAGAGGAAAAGAAAGGAAATATTATTGGAGTGATGGGGATCGAACTAGGGTTCCCCAAATCTGAAAAATGAAATCATCAAGTTTAATATACGGAAAAGGGTCTAAAATAACCTTGAAGTATTGGAAATGGTACAAAATACCCTTCATCCACCTATTGGCTCCAAAATGCCCTTTTCATCCACCTATTGGCTCCAAATTACCCTTTTCATCCACCTTTGAGTTCAAAATTTACCACTTATTTAATGATTTTAAATTTAAATTATTTAAATATTTTTAAAATACTTGATGTTTAACTATTGGTTATAATTTAATTTATTTGTATTTTATTTATAAATCAACCCACTACCCACCCATTACTAACTAAACCCCACCCAATTAATAATCCAACTATAGTATCAAAATCATCATAAACACTACTAAAACACGATGAAATTATAGATTAATGAAAATGACATCCAAAATTATTCGAGTCCGAATCGAAGCCCCAATTAAATTTATGTTTACCGCTTATTTAGGAGGACACTTTCAATTTGATTCTCTTTCAATATTGAATTAGAAATTTATGATTAAAGGTAAAGAAGTAATACATCCCGAATTAATTCCTGCACTTTTTTAAAATATAATTTTATAAATATTTATGATTTGTTTTAAAACCTTTAATATATTATTTTGAAAAAAAGTTACCTATGAAGTGACATCACTTAATTTAGACGTAAGAATAATTAAGAAGAACATAGTCAGACTTTTAAGTTTATCGGTAATTTTTGTTTAGACATTGGAATGTATGATAATATACTTCTATAGATATTTTCGTCTCAAATTTTTAGAAACACTCAATTGGCAGTAACTTTTCTGTTGTTGCATTAATAATGTGAGTGATTTATTAATTTGGAGGGTTTAATTAGTAATGGGTGGGTAGTGAATTGATTTATAAATTATACTAATAAGTTAAATTATAACAAATAGTTGAGCGCCGGGTATTTAAAAAAATGTTTAAATAGTTTTAATATAAAACCATTAAATAAGTGGTCAATTTTGATCCAAAAGGTAGATGATAAGGATATTTTGGACCCAATAGATGGGTGGGAAGGGTTTTGGAGCCAATTGGTAGATGGAGGGTAATTTTGTACCATTTCCAATACATTGAGGGTATTTTAGACCCTGTTCCATTTAATATAAGACTAAATGTTTCTCAAGGGATTCGAGATCAGGTTCCCTTGCCCAATTTTGTATTGATACATAAGTCCTACGTGAATAAATATTTAATGAATGCTGCCTCCAATGATCGAAATCAATATCTTGGCATATCTAAAAGATGTGAAAGTCTTGTACCACATAATCTTGGGTATATATGAATAACTTAGACAAACTATGAATGAAGCCTCATGGCTTGTATGTGTTGAATCATAAGTCTAGTATACGTTTAAAAGTAAGTGAGCCTAAGATGTTATGTGATGAGAAAATGAAACCCCATAGGGGTTAAGTAAGAGTGTGACACACATTAAAGGGGCAAGTGAATTGGCATACGATTAAATGAACATTCACGTGAAGTGGTGAGTAATTATGAAGAGTAAATATGCTAAAGTTAAAGAATGTGGTGACAACATGATAAAAGGCTAATGCGAAAGGTGAGAGAAATCTCAAATGGTCCTAAGTAAATGTTACCAAGACGTACTCACCTATGAGAGTGTGAAGTTAATGAAGAGGCCAGTCTCTATGAACAGTCTAATGAAAGTATTGAAGTTAATGCATACTTAATACTAATGATGAGATGAGAAATCATCTAATTATCTATGATGCCCTCATGCTAGAAGTCAGCTTCTATGATGTATGAGATGAATGCAATGGAACTTTATACTGAGCACCGATAGGCTAGCTATGAGTTGCAATTCCTTCTTTCGGGAAGGCAGAGGTTCACGTAATTCTCATGAGATGAGATTGTCCGTCCAGACAGGTATGGTTCTCCTTATATCTCCTAATCTTTAAACCTATACTGCCAATATAGGGTTCTAGCAGGGTTTGATTCCTTATATACGCTAGCATGTTTTGGTTCACTTTGGATGGTTATTCCACCTCTTTTCGGTGTGGGGTTAAACATTGGATATCATGATGATCACATGATCTATGTAAGTTAAGGTTAAAGTTCCCAAAAAAAGAATGAGGTCAGCCTCAAGTAATGCACATAATGGAATGAACGATACCAAAGGTGTTAGGATAGGATAATCAAGAGATGATCTAGACTTAAGTAATGACACAACGTCATTCTTTGTCATTGCACAGCGAACCCGATGAAAATCTTAAACTACATCATAGGTATGGCTGGTGTTTACACTAACTTATGATCGAATGAAAATAAAGTCCGTATGAATGAATGAAGCAGAGTCTGTGTTTGCTAAAAAAGGCTCCCTAGTTGAGGTCCCATATGTTGAGCCCTCATTTTGGGAAGTCCTAATGTCAAGTGAATGATTCCAAGGCCTCATGGCATATGGACGAATGATATGAAATATGTTATGTACTAATAAGCAATATGTTATGTGATGTGTGCAATATGTTATGTATGATGATGCATGTTATTCTCATAGCATAACTTTCCTAATTCGATTTTGGCAAGTCCACAGACTTGACTTTCCACAATACACATCGTTAGGAGAGAGCTCTTCTTAATCATGCATGTCCTTGGTGTGTTGTTGCATATACCTATACTTAGTACAAGTGTGTACTAATCCTATAGAACTCTCAACTTTTAGGTGCAGGTGCAGCTGGACGCTAGAACTTACGAATCGACACTGAAGTTATCCGAACGTGGAGCTTTCATATGGATTCGGCAGGCCCTCATGCTTTCGAGGATTCTTAATATTTTATTCTAGCATTAGGCGGAGACATTAGATAGTGAAGTATGTTCCACTAGTGTTTCTTTCTCAATTACTTTTAGACATTGTATTGGTGCCATTCTGGCAACTTTATATTTTATGATATGACTATTTCATTCAGTTGAGTATCTTGGTATTAGATGGTTGTTGTGAACGATTATGAACTGATGTAGATAAATCTTATATGAGTATAATGTATCCTACTATGAAGTCTATGTATACTTCAAGTAACTGAAAGTTTCAAATTTTCACTAAAATTAACCTAGATGATTTGACGATGACATATGTAGGCTTGTCTCCGACCTCTGAGAGGTCAACGACGCCGGTTTCGGCTGGGGTCTACACCTTGGTCGTGACATATTCATTGCCTATAAGCACAATAAAAGGACAATAAGAAAGTACTAGATAAATTTAAGGCTCTTAGGCACCACTAAAGAATGACAAAAGAGCGAGAGTCCCTATGAATCTCATAGGCTCTCATTCACAAGTATGTTGCACTTCACACCCATGAGCAAGATTCTATTCGACGTGATATGTTGTGATATCAATCCTACATTATTCTCAATATTATTGTATGATACCTTGTTTGTAACAACCCAAGAGCAACCACTAGTCGTTACAGGCATATTCAACCTTGAAGAGGTCTTATACAATCCCTTAGCATACATCATAGCATGTATCATAGAATAAAAAACGGAAAAATTAAAACCTTTACATTGGAAGTTCAACTTTACTTCATATAAGGAACATAGAATCTAACTTTATCACAATGTACCATATAAACATAAAATAAAATAAAACACGGGACTTAGAACATACATCAATGAGAACGTCTCAAAATTGGAAATACAACAATCTTAACGTAACAAAAGAACTAAGAAACTAGAATATAGGGGTTTGTCCACAGACTTCAGGACTCACCAACTTCGAGAAGAAAATCCAAGGGTCTTGAAAAGTAGACTTTAAATCTACTCAAAGGCCCGAACCTACATTTTTTGGGATAAGGGAAGAAAATATGGGTTAGTACATCACATATACTAAGTATGGCTTCCATGCATAAAAATCAATAATGCACGTATATAAAGAAAATTTTAGTGAAACTTATTTTTATAAAGTAATTCCAATATACACATAAAGTAACCATCATAAGCCATATTATCTTAACATCTAGACACCCCAACCAATGTTTGTGCAATGAAAAGAATAGAATACCATAACCCTATCAAAAGCTGCATCACATTAAGCAACCTACTTCATACATCCTTCATAATCTCATATTTCATCATAGCATACCATATTCATAGATATCATATGTATCTTAACATACATCATTCATAAGAAACATAGTCATAAGAGAACACTACTATAATCATCTCTTAGGATCCCACAAGTTCAATGTGTAAGAGAAGTCTCATACTTCCCCTCCCACTATGTAAAACCCCTTAAGAACGCCCTAGTAAGAGTCCATACACTATGTCAAGTTATATATGATCTTATGAATAAAGCATGTCATGATGAAATATGAGGTTATGTTGCATATGAAGTAGGTTATTTAAATTGATACTAGTTTTAGATAGGGTCATGAGATTCTATTATTTGCATTGCACAAGTGTTGCTTGGGTTGCTTATATGTTGGGTTAATATTATGTTGGGTTGACTTATGATTTTCAATTATATGTGCATGTTAAGGTAATTGCATTCAAAGCATGGTTTTGACTAAAATGTCCCTTTTTTCATGCATTAATGAATTTTATGCATAGATGTGAGACTTAGTACATGTGATTTGTAATAACCTATATTTTCTTCACTCTTCTGCAACAATGTAGGTTCGTACCATTGAAGAGCTTTAAGGACATTTGTAAGGAAGACTTGGATTATTTCCCATGTATTTTTGAGTCCTCAAGGTCTGAGGATGAAACCACTTTTCTAGCCTTATTAGCATTGACTATGTCTAATACAATTGTTCTTTCCTTATTTTGAGACTTCGTGGTAACCCGATATGAGGAATATTGTAATTGTGTAAGGGCTATGTCCAAATCTTATACTTCTATAATAGATGGCTTATATGTGAAACAAATATTAGACTGCTTTAATGAATTCTTTGTTCCTTATTGAGAAGTCTATGTACACTTCATATATGAGAAGTCTATGTAAACTTCATTGTCATGACCCGAAAGTACCCCCTAGAAGTTAGGACAACCCTTAGGTCAGAACAATTGCGTAGTTGACCTTTCGGAAGTGTTGTACTAGCCATTTGCTATCATTCATTACATAAGACATGAAAAGTAGTGCGAAATTAAAACTTTTCACGACACTAATAATAAAAAGGAAATATATTTTATAAATACTAAAGAGTTTTCTCGTCGTCACAACCCAACTTAAAGACACATCATAAATAACTTAGGGACACGGCCCTTTACATTGATTGAAAACACATAATAAGTCTTAAAAGTAGAAACTAAAGAAATTGGACTATGCCCTCGAATATATGAAGACATACTTACTCTTGAGAGATTAATTCCCAAGCTTTCCTTTTAGTCTTCAAAATTTCTCCAACCTATACATATAAAGTATGGAAAAGTATGGGGTTAGTACAATCAATGTACTAAGTATGGCATATGCAAAACATGCAAAAAGGGACGTTTTAGTAGAAATAAGCTTTCATGTGAATTAAGTAAAACCTTCATGAATATAGAAGTTAAATAACACCTATATCATCATTTAGCACATAGGATAGAACTGACATAATTTAAACCTTCAAAATGCACGTTATAGTGAACCCATGAACATATTACAGTGAACTCATTTCCAAAGAAGTTTCTTTAACAAAGATTATCCTACAACTCACAAAGGTAGACATAAAGGGACCTCCCGCATAATTCCTTCATTACACACTTAAGTTATCCTCAAGGCTACCCACTATAGGCTTACTTAAAAAGGGTGAAAATTCCACACTACTATAACTAAAAATTACAGAAACATACTTGTATTTATAACTTCACATAGGTTCCCTTCTCCAAGTGGTCTTGGAAGTTACAAACTGCAATGTGAGAATAGCATCCCATACTACTTTTCCCACTTTGTGCTCCTTGAGGATTCCATGAGATTAGATACACCACATTCATCATTCATAAACTTCATTATACAATATATAATATTAACATGTTCCTTAACATTAGACATTAAGTCACATAACTCCATTTTCATTACATACTAGAACATTAATACATTAAAGATAAAGACACACAAAGACTCCTCTTTCAAGTGCCTACTTGTGCAATGGATATATAGCATCCCATAACGCAGCCTACTGTAAGTAGTACACTCTTTAGGAGACTTAGTTCATTACATTAGTTTGTGTAGGATGGCTTTAACCAATATAGACCATGAGAGCATGAGAGCTAGACATGGAATCCTGAAATTAACCCCTATCGATGAGAGATCTCCACTTACCTAGTGTAAGGTCATTCTTTTAGCCTTTACATGGAATCTCCAATAGCTAAACCCATGAGGGCACATAGTTAACGGATAAGGAGAATGATTGTAAGAAACTCACTCTCTAGTCACGAGGAGTACTCATCTCAAGAGGTACATTACGTGCAACTTCTCTACTCATAACGTGTAACCACCTCTTCTTCATACCCTGTCGTTGCTAAGAATAACTCCCCACATAGTCTTAAACATTTGTTTACAATAGTTTAAGGGATAGCTAATTAGCACCACATCTCAACTCACGAAGGGTACTTATCTCCTAGAGGATACATTGGAATACCACATCTCAACTCACGAAGGGTATCAAACCTCCAACCTATCTTAGAAAACTCCCTGGAATAGTGAGGTTGCTACTAAAAACAACATCTAAACTCGCAATGAGTGTTCACCCGAAAACTCCTCTTTTCATTCACATTCTTTAGCTTCATTCATTCATTCAAAGTGTAAGTGTGTGTACATGTGAGAACACCTTTTACATAATCACCCTTTTCATAACATTGACTTATAAACATGCTTATATCTTCATTCATCATATTACACACATTAGCATGCTTAACATAAACATATTCTTCGCTTAAACATAGTATCGTCAAGAAACACATTTCAATCTTCTGAAACATATCATGCATAAACAACATAATCACCATTTCACTTCACAGTACATGCCGTCAAGGCCACATCCACAATACACACATTTATTCAAAATAATCATGAACTTCAAGTAAACACCGCCACCAAATGTCACATTCGGAGAGCACCCCCTAGAAGTAACATGGCGTACTCGAACTCTCAAAGGTTTATACAAGCCCATAGTTATCATTCATCGCATTGTCGTAGTATATTTGGAGGAAAATTTAAAACTTTTCATATAACATCATATGCTAGAAACTTCACTTCACATATATATATATATAAAATATCATATTACATAGACTCTAAGTATCTCTTCCGTCTTAGACTTAACAACATTAGAATACATTAGGGACATAACCGTTACTACATAATCATGAGTATACAACTTATAAAACTCTACAGTAATGTAAGTAGGAGATCCTTGAACTTAAGGATTACTTTCATTGAGCATGGGAATCATATATCAAGCTATTCACCATTCAAGACATCTTTTAAGCATCCGTAACCTACACCCTATGTAGAAAGTAGAGAAGAATGGGATTAGTACAAGAATGCACTAAGTATGGAAACCATGCAAAAATATGCATTTAAAGGGGAAATTTTCATGAAATCATACTTCATGCCTTTTTTGAGTAAATCTTCATAAAACCTTTATAAAATTGTTTTCATATCATTGACATACTTCATATATACATATTCAAAGTCCAAATATCATATAAGATCACATATAGAATTTAAGGCATTTCAAAGTCACAGTACAGTGAGTTATTTCCTTTTTTACAGTGAACTATCATTTCTTTTATTCACTAACCTTCCAAGTAACCCTCTAGTGATACTTGGTACAATTCATCACCTTAAGGTCACAAATAAAGCATACATACAACCTACATCAGCCTACACATGTTGTCATATAAGCATAATATATCATAGGCATATTAAAGTCAAGACAGTAAGATATATCATTTTGCACATATTTTTACTTCACTTCACATAAGTCATTATAAGACCTTATTAATGACCCTAATCTTAGTATACTAATGCACTGTACATGTGAAGCCCTATAACCTCACACATACTTAGTAAACCCTTCATGAGACCACAAACCTTAACGCCTCATACATCAATCTAACAAGTAAAGGTAACTTTATCCAAGCTAGGAAAGACCTTCATAATATAGTCATTAAGATCAACATTATGCATATATATCAAGACCACTTCATCTAGGCTCATACCATGAATTTCATCACAACAAGTAGACCAATACTACAAAGTCATGCATATGCACATAAGCATAATCATACACAATCGGTCACCTCTCTAGGACTTCCCAAAGAGCTACTTGTGCAATGTATATATGAGTTCATTACTACCACCTATCCTAAGTAACCTCCGTTAAGTCATCCAAGTTAGGATCCTGGTCATTTACTTCCATTGTCCATTTTACATTAGAGAAACTATAGACTTAACCGACACTAAGACCATGGGTGCTAAACATGGAATTTAGTGTTGTAGAGACTTACACCAATGGAAGGTGTTTAACTTAGCCAAAGTAGAACATTAACATACATCCTAGCATCGTAAGTGAATACACTTTGATAGATCATATGTGGCAAGCATCGTGTATGGAACTTGGAGATACATGTGAAAACCCTCTTTATGCCTAGATGGGGCATATGGTTATACTTTTGGAAACGCTATTTATGTCTATTGAGTCATTGTGGTTATCCACATCATGAGATTTATGGTAGACCTTCCTTCCCCATTGAAAGGGATACACACTCATATTCAAATTCACTCGGTGCTAAGCTAAGTTCCCTTTATTAAAAGCCTTTATTAATTTTACCTTATAAAATTTGGCTTAGGAGAGTCATCCCCTGACATGCTTAGCTCATAGGTCATAGATGAGAATTCATCAACTTATATCATCTGAGAAACCCTTTCACATGGACATAGTATATGTAAGCACCTATCTAGTTTAGGTTACACTTGAATACACCTTTCAAGGCCCCTTTATTGACTTGATCTTCATACATGTGTATGTGTACTTATATGTGAGCAAACATTTCACATAACACATAAATTTCACACATGTTCATATATCAATGGATAAGCGTATGGGTGTATCTATATGAGAAATCCTTTCATAGAAACACTTTACGACATTATACACACTCATAACATAACTATGCATTCATATTCATATACATAGAAAACCAATCCTAGGAGCTATCCTATCAAGGCACATATGTGCAATGCATAGACAAGGTCTCATACCCTTTCCCATACTAGTACACCTATCAAGTCATCCTAGTTAAGGGATACATATCATACTTCATAACCATATACTTAATCATGCATAGTAGTAGACATTAGTGTATATGAGAACAGCCTTTCATTCGACACGATGATCCTATACTACTTGTAAGCATGCATGATGTGTGAGTGTATGTACATGGGTCAATATAATCACATAATGGCTATCAATAACTCATTGAGGCAGCCACCCTCTTAGACCATATTAGACTTTCAATCATACACCATACAACACACAATAGCAACGGATACAAGTCAACTTCATATGACAATTAAGACTCCTCACTTTTACAATTCATTCATTCACATAGGGTTAAGTAAGTATGGGATTATTAACCATTTTAACTCATCAATGGCAGAACCTATACTTTACCCTAACATAGATATACACATGCTTATACAATATCCATTCAACCTAAATCACAACTCGAATAAGATTGTATGAATAAGCTTCAGATAGTGTAATCATCATAACAACATATTCATATATTCATCAATTTGCCTTCAAGGCAATAATCAACACATATATAGATTAACAAGAAGTAAACACCACCACAATAAGTGTACCATACCACACAATATCATACAAGGCTTCATCACCACAATAATGTAGAAAAGTAGAGGGATGAGCAATTCTTACCAATTCATCAACCTTTGATCATTATTGATCAATACCCCTTTCTCAATCCTCAATAAATTATATGTCAGTAGCTGTATGTACTTAAATCATAAAAGAAACCACGTACTAGTTGCTACAAAATCATGATACAACTAGTACACTATATCACATATAGGGTAGAAAGTAGAGAGTTATAGTTCATCAAGTAACTTCCCTAGTTTTGCTCATCAATCATCATGTATCAATATTATACATTCAGAGCAGTAGCTAAATAGATATAAATCAAGTCTTAATCATGATTCATCTGATCTAGAATTTAGATTATATTATGTACCTAACATTATCAATCCATAGACTAGAATAACCTAGATCAATTCATGCAAGCCTTCTTTAATTTGATCATTAAGGATTTATACTTACAATTCAATCATGATATTAACCCAAAACAGTAGCTACAAGACTCAAAACATAAGCGAATTCCACTTATATACAATTTAGGACCAATGTTACTGTGATCTCATAAATAACTAAACTGAACATGCTCAAATCTTGATACATTGATCCACATGGATCCTTCATCATCAATTCTTCATTAATTCACGTAAATAACAGTAGATATAACCAATTCAACATAAGAGAATCACAATACAACCATTAGCAAGTCATGATCATAATGCCCATCAAAGGGCTAAATCGATTTTAAGAAGAGACATGGGTTCATAATGCAATTGGATTAAAATCACGTTAAAACCAATATTTTAACATCAATTCATCATGATTAAGCCATTAAAAACGTTTTTAGAAGGAACCCATGGCTAGATTGAAGAAGAAGAAGTTTGATCATAAAATCTCTTTGAAAACTTTGAGATTAACTCTCCAAGTGAAATGTTACTTAGAAATGAAGTATCACAATACCTTATTTATTGAAAACTCATGAGAAATTTGATAAGAAACCATGAAAATCAAACCATAGCTTGAACTTGAGTTTTCACTCCAATGGAGGTTTGAGAGAATTTAGAGAAGAAGAGTGAATAGGGATTTTTGATTTTCTTATTGGGTGTTAGGGTTTTAAATTGGAAAAGTGGTTAAATAAGTCATAAAATCAGTTTATATCCGTCCCTTTAGGTTACCAAAACACCCCCATGCTAATTGAGACTTTTAGACATGTCAAAATTGACTTAAAAACGACGCAACAGGATCTGGGAGTGGGCTGCGCGATGCGGAGCAGCCTCTTCATTCTTCGCCAAATAAAATTTGAGGCAGTGAGGTGAATTCTAGGGACACATCACGAGGGAAAGTTTTAATTCTTGGACCTGCTCGCTCCTTTGGGAAGCCTCTTGTCCAATGTTTGGGTCCTCCTTGGGGGCCCCTATGGTGGTCGCTGGGGAGTCGTACCCGAACATTTTCACCCTTAACATGTATATTAAGGTAATAGGGTCAAATTCACTGACTTCAAACTCCAAGCAACACATGAAAATAAGGCCAACATACAAGGATACACTAACACGTCTAAAAGGCTAACCTTTGAACCTGTTGGACGTTCTTGAACATTTGACCTCCAAGCTTCATGAAACTCAACACACTGCCTATAAGCATCATTATAACTCATATAAGGACCTCATGAGCCCATGACACACACATATACTCATAAAAACACATAAGGTCCCTTGGTGACTAGTCGTTGAACGTCTTGGTCGTCCCTTGACATTTGACTTCACAATGACTTCAAATCGTCCATGCATACTTTGAAACACTTAATTAACATGTTAAAAAACACATAGGAATATGTGAGGCTCTAGACACCCTAACTCATTTTGGGGATCTTACACCAAAGGTAGACCCTACCACTCAAGCGTCATTTCAATGGAAACTAACCAAGATAGAGCAACTTACACTTCATCAAGGCTTTAACCTCCTTTCATCAATTCCTCCAATAATTAATCATAAAATAGCCCTTAGGTCAGTAGAAAAATCACAAAATAACTATAAAGTAAACATAACTCTTAACATTTTCTATTCATACTTATTAAACACATTTCATAAGCTAAAAGTTGATATAAAATTAAACATGGTTTCATTTGTGTTTTGAAGTTAAATAATCATTTAACACAAAAAACAACTAATATTAATCATTTAAAAATTTTCATGCAAATACCCATACTTAGAGTCAAGGAATAAAGAACTTTGAAGTTTGAAACCCTTTTTGTAATGTCTTCGAAGTGACTCCTTGAATTAAAGAAGGTTCACGGATAACTACAATACCTTAATGAGTAGAAAACTACAAACTTTTGATGAATAAAACGTCCACAACCAGCCTTCAAGAAATCCCTTGATTCTTAGCTTCAATCGAGTTCGAGAGAGTCTTCCTTGAAGGAGGGTTTTGGGATTTTATAAATGAAGTCTAAAATTAGGTCTTAATGTTTGAACCCTCAAAAATACCTAAATAACCCTAAAATAATCATCCATGGTTCATAAAAGACTTGGACCAAACACCCCAGGCCTTGCCAGAATTTTTGACAGCTTTATTGGCACAACCAACGACCCTCTAGTGACGGACCGTCAACCATTCGACGCCTCTTTGATGGGGGTCCATACTTTGTGTATTAGCCTCCCCATGTGAAGGCCTTGCATACCTTTCAGGTTCAATCGACGTCCAAGGTCGACGGGCAGTCTTTTGATCCACGGTCCGTCCCTTGTGGCCGTCGTTTGCCACTGCTTGGCAGCATCCTACAAAAGAGATGTCCTCTTCTAGCGCCACTCGTGGGACCTAGGTGGAGTTGTACCCGGACGTTGAACCCCTATACATGATTATATAGCTCTGAGGAACCTCCACCCACAATTTCAACCAAAACTAACACGTAACACTTGCAATAACATATAAGAACACACAAGCACATTCCAAGGCACATCTTCTAAATGTCATGGACGTCCTTGGACGTTTAACCTCCAAACATTACAAAAATGTAGACACTGCCTCAAAATAAACAATTCTAACACAAAATTAACTCATGAGACAGATTAGAAGCTCTAGTTCAACCTAGTTCGGCTAAGGGGCGTTACATTCTCCCCCACTTGGATCAACATTTGTCCTCGCATGACACTAAACAGTTTAGCGACATCAAGGACATAACTAACAACATAGAACACATCAAATCTAGGTGAAAACATCTATTGCCAATGCACCAACTTAACAAGGAACACAACTATACATTGATAAGCATTTTCTAGCAACACGGGAAACTTTTAGAACAAATTCCACAATTCAAAACACACCCTCATTTCTTCATTTACGGAGGAACTACCTTCTCCAAATTTAGACATGCTTATCTGAATCATTCCTACACATATTGAAACCATTATTCATAAAAATAAAATTTTGTCAAACCTTCAACTTCTTTATAGTGAACACCAAAACTTAAATAGTGAAACATGCAAAATATTCAATTATTCACCTCTCAAGAAATCTAACATAAAGGCATGACAGCATAATAGAAAAGACCATATAGACTCATCCTATAACATAGACAAAACAACTTTGAAGCAATTAATCAATATCATAAGATACACCTTAACATAAGAAATATAGGTTGACCACCAATCTCCCCATGTAGTCATGGTAACATCAAGAGCATACAAAAAATTATACCATCAAAGACACTCATAAAAAAAAGAGAAATGTAACTCTTACTAATATTCAAGACTCCTAATCATTAACAAATTACCAAGAATTTTGTTCTCAAGCTTGAATAAAAATAGAAGGAAGGTTAAGGTATCAACTATTTTTCCACTCGACTCTTTCTCCTCCACTTCGGGTAAAGCCATCTTCAAGGTCTCATACTTCAAAGTATCACTACACCTCTCATAAGGTAGGAACTCATACAACCCTTAACTTATGAACATCAAGACTAAACATCAACCTTACTAGTCAACCATAACACCCTCCTCTTAAGATTAAATCTAGGACAAATACTTTAAAGATCTTCTCATTCAACTCTTAGGCATCACATAAGTCAACTCATGGAAATGAAATTCTCTCTTTCTCCTTCAACCCACTAAGGTAGATTTATTTGGAAACCACCATTCTTTTTATATGGATTCCACCATATGTTAGGTAGACATAATATCTTTCCTCCTTTTAGTAAACATACACAAGAACTTCAATCTAATCACAAGCAAAACTATGAAAAATTACCCACACAAGAGGGCAGACCTCAACTCTTACAAAACTACCACATTCTCTTCAACACTTCTCAAACTTACACCTTAATTCTCTACTATCATTGTACACAACCATAAGATAACTCATTTTCCCCCAAAAGTACTTCATTCAACCACTTTAACTCTTACTATTCTTAGAACTACATCTCCACGAAATTTCACATCATACTACTTTCAATCTCATAAATCACACATAGCCATAAATGGCATCACATCACAATCTTCAAAATTCACTTTCACATCTACTCTTCTAGCCACAAAACCATTATACACATCAAAACTCACATTCCTCCCTCAAATCTTAGAAACATAAGCCCTTTTAAGCAATCACATCTAGAAGGCAACTGAAAAAGTGAAAAGAACCTTATGGAGTTAAGTTATATGGCATGGTACAAGAGTAATGAAGAAAGTGAAACTTCTATCTCCTTATAACCTCTAACTCATGTGTCTGTCATTACTCCCACCGATGAAAAAGACTCAACTAAATGTGGCTTGTGAGCGCTTAGACCCTAAACTATTTCCCATAACTTATGCTTTGATACCAACTTTGTAACGACCCAAAAGTACCCCTTAGAAGTTGGGGCAATCCATAGGTCAGAACAATTGTGAACTTGACCTTTAGGAAGTCTTGTTATACACATTTTCTATCATTCATTACATAAGACATTAAAAGAAGTGTGAAATTAAAACTTTTCATGACATTAATAATAAAAATGAAATATCTTTTATAAATACCAAAGAGTAGTCTCGTCGTCACATTCCAACTTAAAGACACATCTTAAATATCTTAGAGACATGGCCCTTTACATTGAAAGAAAATATATAATAAGTCTTAATAGTTGAAACTAAAGAAATTGGACTATGCCCTCGAATATATGAGGACATACTTAGTCTTGTGAGAGTCGATTACCAATCTTGCCTTCTATTCTTCAACTTGCCTCTAACCTATACTTATAGAGGATTAGAAAAGTGTGGGGTTAATAAAAACAATGTACAAAATAGGGCATATGCAAAACATGCAAAAAGGGACGTCTTTGTAGAAATAAGATTTCATGTCAATTAAGTAAAACATATATGATTATATAAAAGAAATAACACCTAGGTCATAATTTAGCACATAGGATAAAACTTACATAATTTTAACCTTCAAAATTCACATCACAGTAAACCCATGAAAATATTACAGTGAACTTACTAAATCTCATAGTGAACTCATCTCCTTAAAAATTTCCCTAACCAAGGTAATCCTACGACTCACAAAGGTAGACATGAAGACCTGCCCATACAATTTCTTCAATATGCACCTATGTGACTCTCAAGGCTACCCATTATAGGCTAACTTCGCACGGATAACAAGTCCACACACCTATAACTAAACATTAGAGAAACATACTTCTTTTTAGAACATCACATAGATTTCCTTCTCTAAGTGGTCTTGCAAGTTACACAAATTGCAATGTGAGAATAGTATCTCATACAACTACTCCCACTTTGTGATCCTTGAGGATTCCATGAGATTAGATACACCACATTCATTTTCCATAAAATTCATCATAAAAAACATAGTATTAACATGCTTTCTTAAAATTAGACATTAAGTCACATAACTCCATTTCATTACATACTAGCACATTCATACATTAAAGATAAAGACACACAAAGACTCCTCTTTCAAGTGCCTACTTGTTCAATGGATAAATAGCATCCCATACCACCTACTACACTAAGCAGAATACTCTTTAGAAGACTTAGTACATTACATTCGTTTGTGTGGGATGGCTTTAACCGGCATAGACCATGAGAGTTAGAAATGGAATCTTGAAATAAACCCCTATAGGATGAGGCATCCCCACTTGCCTAGGGTAGGATCATTCTTTAGACTTTACATGGAATCTCAAATAGCTACACCTATGCGGACGCATAATTAAGGGATAAGGAGATCGATTGTAACAAACTCACTCTCTACTCACGAGGTGTACTAATCTCAAGAGGTACATTAGATACAACATTTCTACTCACAACGTGTAACAAGTTCTTCTTCATATCCTCCGGTGCTAAGAATAAATCCCACACTGAGTCTTAAACATTCATTTACTATAGGTCAATGGATAGCTAATTAGCACCACATCTCAACTCAAGAAGGGTGCTTATCCGTAGAGGTTACATTGGAATACTACATCTCAACTCATGAAGGGTATCAAACCTCCAACCTATCTTACAAAACTCTTGGGAATAGTGAGGTTGCTACTAAAAACTACATCTCAACTCGCAACGAGTGCTCACATGAAAACTCCCCTTTTCATTCACACTCTTTAGCATCATTCATTGGAAATGTGAGTGTATGTACATTTGAGCACACCTTTTACATAATCACCTTTTTCATAACACTGACTTCTAAACATGCTTACATCTTCTTTAATTATATCACCCACATTATCATGCTTAACATAAACATATTCTTCACTTAAACATAGTATCATCAAGAAACTCATTTCAATCTTCTAAAACATATCATGCATAAACACCATAATTACCATTTCACTTCACATTATATGCCATCAAGGACACATCCACAATAAACACATTTAAACAAAATAATCATTAAGTTCAAGTAAACACCACCACCAAAGCTTGACCATACCACTAACGCATCATTTCAATGGAAACTAAGAAAGTTAGAACAACTTACACTTCATCGAAGCTTTCACCACGTTTCATCAATTCCTCCAATAATTCATCATAAAATATCCCTTATGGAAGTAGATAAAACACAAAATAACTATAAAGAAACATAACTCTAACATTTTCTAATCATGCTGATCAAACCCGTTTCATAAGCGAAAAGTTGATAAAAAAAACATAAACATTGTGTCATTTGGGTTTTCACATTTAAAAATCATTTAGCACTAAAAACAACTAATCTTAATCAATAAAAAAAATTCATTCAAATGCTCATACTTAGAGTCAAGGAATAAAGAAGCTTGAAGTTTGAAACCCTTTTTGTAATTACTTTGAAGTGACTTCTAGAATGAAAGAAGGTTCAAGGATGACTACCATACCTTAATGAGGGTAAAAACCAAACTTTTGATAAATAAAACTACCATAACCAGCCCTTCTATCAATTCCTTGAGTCTTAGGTTCAATTGAGTTTGAGAGAGTCTTTCTTGAGGGAGGGTTTTGGGATTTTGAAAATGGAGTCTAAAATTAGATGTTAGTGTTTGAACCCTCTAAAAATACCTAAAATACCCTGAAATAATCAACCATGGTTAATAAAAGACTTGGGGTGAATTTACAGAACGCCCCAAGCCTTGGCGGAAATTTTGACAGCTTTATATGCACAACCAACAACCCTCTAGCGACGGACCGTCGCCCAGTTGATGCCCCTTTGATGGGGGTCCGTCCTTTGTGTATGATCCTCCCCATGTGCACGACTTGCATACCTTGCATGTTCAATCGATGTCCAAGGTCGACAGGCATTCGTTTCACCAACGGTACGTCCCTTGTGGCCGTCGTTTACCACTACTTGGCAGCATCCTTCCAAAGAGATGGGGTCCTCTTCTAGGGCCACTGGTGGGACTAGCTGAGTCGTACCCAAAAATTGAACCCCTATACATGGTCATCTAAGTCTTAGGAACCTCCACCCTAAATTTCAACAAAAACAGACACGTAACACTTGAAAAAACACATAATAACACACAAGCACATTCCAGGGCACATCTTTCAAACATCATGGACGTTCTTGGACGTTTGACCTCCACACGTTACCAAAATTTAGACACTGCCTCAGAACATCATTATTGATAATTTTAACACAAAACTAACACATGAGAAACATGCTAATCTCTAGTTCAACCTAGTTCATTTAAGGGGTGTTACAATCTTCCCCACTTGAATCAACATTCATCCTCGAATGACACTAAAAACTTATAACGACATCAAGGACTAAACTAGCAGCATATAAAACATCACTCCAGGTGAAAACATCCATATCCAATGCACCAAATTAACAAGGAATACAACTTCACATTGATAAGCATTTGCTAGCAACACAGGCAACTTTTGGAACAAATTCCGCAATTTAAAACACCTTCCCTAAAATTAGGCATGCTCATCTTAGTAATTCCTACACATATTAAAACCATTATTCATAAAAATGAAATTTTGTCAAATCTTCAACTTCTTTATAGTGAACACCAAAACTTAAATAGTGAAACATGCATAAAATTCAACAAGTCACCTTTGAAGAAATCAAACATGAAGGCAGGACAACATAATAGACAAGACCAAATAGACTCATCTTATAACATAGACAAAACAACTTTGATGCAATTAATCAATATCATTAGCTACACCTTAACATGAGAAATAAAGGTTGACTACCAATCCCCCCATGTAATCATGATATCATCAAGAGCATACAAAACATCATACTATCAAGGACACTCATAACATAAAGAGAAATGCAACTTTTACTAATATGCAAGACTCCTAATCATTACCAAACTACCAAGAATTTTGTTCTCAAGCCTGAAAACAAATAGAAGGAAGGATAAGGGTATCAACTATTTTTCCACTCGACTCGTTCTCCTCCACTTAGGGTAAATCCATCTTCAAGGTCTAATACTTTAAAGTATACTACACCTATCATAAGGTAGGAACTCTTACTACCCTTAACTTATGAACATCAAGACTAAACATCAACCTTACTAGTCAAGCATAACACCCTCCTCTTAGAATTCAATCTAGGACAAATACATGTAAAGATCTTCTCATTCAACTCTTAGGCATCACATAGCTTAACTCATAGAAATGAAACTACCTCTTTCTCCTTCCACCCACTACGGTAGATTCATTTGGAAACAAACATTATAGCTATATGAATTCCACCATTTGATAGGTAGACATAATATCTTTCCTCCTTAGAGTAAACCTACGCAAGAACTTCAATCCACTCACAAGAAAAACTATGCAACATAACCCACACAAGAGCGCAGACATCAACTCTTAACAAACTACCACATTCTCTTCAACACTTCTCAAACTTACACCTTAATTCTCTACTATCATTGTACACAACCATAAGATAATTTAATTTTCCCCAAAAGGACTTCATTCAACCATTTTAACTGTTAATATTCTTAGAACTACATCACCATATAATTTAACATCATAATACTCTTAATCTCATAAATCACACATAGCCATAATGGCATCACATCACAATCTTCAAAACTCAACTTCACATCTACTCTTCTATCAACAAGACCATTATATGTATCAAAACACACATTCCTTCCTATTAACATAGAAACATCTGCCCTTCCAAGCATTCACACCTAAAAGACCACTGGACAAGTGAAAAAAAGAGAGAGACATTATGGAGCTATGTTCTATGACACGGTACAAGAGTAATGAAGAAAGTGAAACTTCTATCACCTTATAGTCTTTCACTCATAGGTGTGTCACGACTCACTCCAATGAACAAGACTCTACTAGACTTGGCTTGCGAGCTTTTAGACCATAAACTATTTTCCATAACTTATGCTATGATGCCAACTTTCTCACCACCCAAAAGTACCCCCTAGAATTTTGGGAAACCCATAGGCCAGAACAATTGCTTACTTGACCTTTCGGTGGTCTTGTACTAGCCATTTGCTATCATTCATAACATAAGACATGAAAAGCAGTGTGAAATAAAAACTTTTCACTACATTAGTAATAAAAAGGAAATATCTCTTATATATACTAAAGAGTAGGCTCGTCGTCACAAGCCAACTTAAAGACACATCCTAAATATCTTAGAGGCACATCCCTTTACATTGAATGAAAATATATAATAAGTCTTAATATTAGAAACTAAAGAAATAGGACTATGACCACGAATATATGAGGATATACTTAGTCTTGAGAGATTCGATTTCGTATCTGGCCTTCTAGTCTTCAACTTGCCTCCAACCTACACTTATTAGAGTATAGAAAAGTGTGGGGTTATTACAAACAGTGTACAAAGTATGTCAAATGCAAAACATGCAAAAAGGGTCGTTTTAGTATAAATAAGCTTTCATGTCAATTAAGTAAAACTTTCATGAATATAGAAGTTAAATAACACCTAAATCATAATTTAGCACATAGGATAGAACTTACATAATTTTAACTTTCTGAATACACATTAGAGTGAAACCATGAAAATGTTATAGTGAACTTACTAAATCTTACAGTGAACTCATTTCCCTAGAAGTTTCCCGAACCAAGGTTATCTTATGACTCACAAAGGTAGACATGAACGAACTGCCAAATTCCATCAATACGCACCTTAGTGATGTAACGTTCCGGAAAATGTACATGACTATTAAAGAGCCTAGTAAATTTTAAAGAATGTGTATTGGGTTACATAGGCATCCCAATGCCAAATATTGAGAAATATTGAGCATATTATAGAATATTGGCTTAAGGGTGTTATCCAATTTCTATGTATACACAAGTATTTTAAAATATAATCCAAACTTGTTTAAGAATTGTACCTGGAACGAAGACCCTAAGTTAAAATTATTGATTCTCAACTTAACACATTATGTACTAGGCATCCAAGTGTCAAGCCTAGGTACCATAGCACATGACCACTTAAAAAGATCATGTATATTAAGCAGTGCTCAAGGACATAGTGAGGATCCTTGGAACAATAAGTAAAAATTCCAAATTAACCTTCCAAAATAGTTAGTTAGTAAAGTACATGCAACACATGTGCAACCGACCATGAGACAAGCTAACCGATTCGGTTAGAGCGGTTGGGGACAGGCACGCATCCGGGTCAGCCCACGTGGAGCCAAGCTCCCTAGCCGTACCTAGACTCTAACAAACTGACCTAGCTAACTAAATAACCTAGGAAAAACCAAAAAAATACTAACTTAGGCCCCCGACAACCTAAGACCTAACCGGGTGACATTAAGACAAGTAACTAACTAAGAAAAATCCTGGTACCTAACATAGAATGGTTCAAAAGGGTTGATTATGGTCCTAATGACTTAGGGGTACTTTAATAATTACCCTAGGTCATATATTTATATAAATTATCAACTTAATTAATAAATTAAAAATCATTGTCTTAGTCGAAACCCTTTGAATATATCCAGATTTGGCTAAGTCAAATGTTCTCCTATTTTTAGTCAATTTAGGAGGGGCGTTTTTGTAATAAGCTAATTGATTTATTTAATTAACTTCATTAGACTAAATTGAATGAGTCAATATCAGTTCCTAAGACTTAGACACACGTTTAACCACTAGAAACTTACGACAAAAAACAGTGAGCAAAACGCAAGAAAATAGAAAATACTCTTTAGTTATCTTAGGCGATTTCAAGGCTATTCTTCAACATTTTTCGTGCAAAGTACAAGGTGATATTTGTAGATTCAATTATACAGTAAGCAATAGGTTTTCTCTCTTGGATTCCATTCCGCAAGAGGCTTTTCAAACGTTTTGAATTCAAGAAAATGAAACTAGGGTTGTTCCCAAATAAATTGTCGAACGTTCATCTCCCTAGTTCTCCCTATTTCCGATTCTAGTAGTATGTATAATGCAAAATCTCAAGCATGTTGTTGGTATGTATTTCTAACTGATCATTATGTGTAAGTTTCTACGATTTAATAATGTTGAATGAGGCCTGTAGGTTAGATCCATCTGATTAATGCCTAATTGTGTTCGAAAAGATGAAATTGTCATAAGTTGTTTTTGAAAATCAAGTTTACTGGTGAAAAGGAATGAAGGTTTCCGATTACTCTTTGTGTTTACAGTAGAAATGGTTGTAAGTATTTGGAATGCAATGTTTCCACGAAGAAAAAAGATGTGAATCAAATCTAATTAATGAATCTTCCATGCCAAACAAACTTTATAGCTTGGCCAAATTAAGCACTAAATTGTTCCTTTGAATAAAAGTTGGCTTGCTTAAAATCATGACATAAGTATAGTATATACAGAAAGTTAATTGGTTGTCTAATGATAATATCTTGACATGCTTTTAGTGAAAGTTTGTCTTATGTCAATAAATTGGCCAACAAAATTATTTCCAATATATGATATAAAGTTGGATAATGACTAAATCATACCAATCTTACATGGCCAACATAAATTATAATGTTTATTGTGAGGCAAAATACATGTTAAAGAACGACTTGATAAGTTGTAACTCAATGAACTAATAACCTAGAGTATGCCAATTATTGGGATAAGTCCCAACATACCCTATACATATATATGAAATTGTGAATATTAGCATATTGAATAACTCCTTACAACTTTCATAAAGAATGGTACAAGACTACCAAAGGACATTAAACAAGATAAGGTAAGTAATAACATATTAAAAGCTTAAGAGTTATGAAAGTAACCAGAATGGGGTGTTAAAGGATGTGAGACAAGTCTCACTTACACCTAGACAATTATGTAAAAGATACTCACATAAGAGGGAGTTAGTAATTGTGAGACAAGTCTCGTTAACACCAAGATGATAATGTAAGGTTAAATTCACATTTCATCAAGTAAAGATAGGGATGACAACTCATCCATAGATCTAAGTAAACATCATAACTAGAATCAAGCTTCCATAATGTTTGAGTCAACTTTAAAGGCTATAAAGAAAAAGAAATTGAGAAAAGCACCAATAGACTAGCAATGAGCTTGTGTAAGCACATATAAGTCTCATGATATGAGGCTCCACCAAGGTGGATAAGAGTCTCCAAAAATCTCCAAGTCTTCAAACTATGTTGCCAGCATAGGAACTAGCCAGTGGATTCCACCTAAGATAGCTAGGTAGTATGCGGTTTCCATTTGGCCGGTGAAACCACCCCTTTTCGGTATGGGGCAGACACTAGATATCATGTTTATCTCACATGATCTATGTCGGTTAATGCTCAAAGAAAGTATTCAGTTTCACTTTAGCCATGAACCACCTCTTCTCTTTGTGGGGAAGACACTGGACTTGGTTTCACTTTAGCCGGTGAACCCCCCTTTTCAGTGAGGGGCAGACACTGAATTTCATGTTAACTCACATGATCTAAGTTCACTTTGATCGGTGAACCACCCATTTTCGATGTGGGGAAGACACCGGATTTTAGGTTAGATCACACTATCTTAATGCTAAAGATTTCTTTAAGAAAGTAAGAAAGAAAGAACAAGAAATGTAAGTTCAACGTGAACTAAGAAAGCACGAGCTTAAGTATATCAATCATCAACGGTTGATAAGAATGAAATTTTAACAATATTTTTGTCTTATGCCAATAAAGATATATGCTCCAATATCTTCACACTATGCAAATGATCAAATAATGGGCATAGCCAAATAAAGATTGGCTTATAATGACTTCTTATATTATGTAGATGATCAAATAATGGGCATAGCCAATAAAGATTGGCTTATAAGAGCAAAAACTTAATAACTCATCAATTGAAGTATGAATAAATGACCCATAATCTTTATAATATGAAAATGATAAAATATTTGGCCTAGCCAAATAATATTAGCTTATAAATATTTCATGCCCAACTGTAGTTAAATCACTTCCTTAATTTCTTGGATTACTTACATGATTCATTGTAGGTATGGGACTATAATGAATCATTGAACTTATAATTAGAACATACGATCAAAGGAGATCTTTTAACAAGAAAAAGAAAGAAGAAAAGAATGAAAAATAAACTAAGTCTGGAAGACTTAGCTCCCGGCCTAGAGGGAGCAAATTTATAATTTTTCGTTCGAGTTGTTCTAAAATTATGTTCATGATTCTAAGGTCTTATGTTCATACAGAAAATGAGTTGTGTGCTTTGAATGCATTATAATATGTTATATTCATACCATGATTCACAAATAACAGATTAAGAAAGTGTAGTGACTTCACTTTCCAGACATGGCATGTTGTTATAGGAAGAGTTTTCCTTGATCATGATAGTCCTTACGTGTATATGTGCATATATCCATACTTAGTACAAGTGTGTAATAACCATATACTATTACTATTTTTATAGGCGCAGGTCATAGAGAAGATTGAAGACTCATTGAAGCGTTTTGGATTAGCAATCTCCAGAATTTGGTAGGTCCTCTTATTTCTAGGATGCTACTTTTATTATTCTAGCTTAGTACATTAGACATAACTAGTGGATGTTTTCCCTAGAATTTCATTTCAAAAATTTTATTCAAAGCTTTGTATTAAGGTCGTTTGGCAAACTATTACGATATATTGATTCTTTCATTTGAATAGTTTAATCAATTGTAGAGGGTTGTTTAGTTTGAACTTATTAGAATATCACTCTATATAGTAACTATATGAAGTCTATGATACTTAATTCTGTTCTAAAAGCTTTAAATTTTTCGCAAATTTAGCTATATGATTGTGAAGAAAGATAAGAATAGGCTTGTCTGCGACCTCTGAGAGGTTAATCATACTGGTTGGATTCGGATTCAAAAATTTGGGTGTGGAAAACATTGTATTAGAGAATGAGGTTAAATTACCTAGAAACTAAGGCTCAAAACACTCTTTATCGTGCCATGTAGAGCTTTGACATTTTGTGTCATTCTAGCACCATACTTCCTTCTTGTGTGTGCTTGTAGAAAAATTAACACAAAAAGAAACGCAGGCAGGAGAGTTTGAGAAGCAGTTGTTAAGGCAAAACAAGGTCCTCCTCAAGCCCCAGCTGCTAGAGTTTAAGTGCCTGTCAACTTAGCTGCGTTGACGGATGGAGAAGTGAGAGCAACATTGGTCCATATGGCCCAAGCCATCGCTGTTCAGGCACAGGCTATCACAGCCCAGGCCACTAGAGAGGGTGCTCCCTGGGAGAACCCACATGCTAGCACCATATGTAGTAGACTAAGAGATTTCACCAGGATGTTGAGATGGCCGAGTTGGTCTAAGGCACCATATTAAGGTTCTATGCTTTGAAAGGTAGAGAAGAGCAGGAGAAGTCAGCTTATGTGATCACTGGTACCTTGCATGTCTTTTTTTCCTGTATATGCATTGTTAGATCCAAAATACACCTTGTATTTTGTTACTCCTCTAGTAGGTAATAAATTTGACTTGGTTCCTGAGATCTTGCATGAACTTTTTCTAGTTAGTACTCCCTTAGGGGACAACATTAAAGCTGAAAGGGTATATAGAGATTTCCCAATAACTGTTCGTTATAGAGTTAGCTATGCTGACCTAATAGAATTAACCATGCTTGACTTTGATATAACTTTGGGTATGGATTGGCTTCATAAGTGTTATGCTACCATAGACTGTCGAAACAAGGTAGTAAGTTTTGAGTTTCCTAATGACTTTGAGCAGGAATGGGAAGGCTATAGTTCAAATCCAATAGGCCAAATAGTTTCCCATCTTAAAGCCAATAAGATGTTATATAAGGGGTATTTATACCATTTATTCCGAGTCAATGACCTAGAACATGAATATCCTTACATAGACTCTGTGTCCATAGTGAATGAGTTTCAAGATGTATCATGATCTCAAGGAGTTCTATTGGTGGGAAGGTATGAAGCGAGATATTTCTAAATTTGTGGAGGAGTGACCAAATTGCCAACAGGTTATGGCCGAACACCTTAATCCTGGAGGTCTTACCCAGTCGATTGAGATCCCACCAGGACCAGGAGATTGCATAATTCCATTTGGGTCATTGTTTACAGAATGACTAAGTCGTCTCACTTCATACCTTTGAAGTCTACTTACAGGTCCGAAGATTATGCCTACCTATATATTGATGAGATAGTGAGGTGGCATGGTATTCCTTTATCTATCATTTCGGATAGGGGAGCCCAGTTCACTTCTCACTTTTGGAGATCTTTCCAAAAGAGCTTGGGTACATGGGTGAAGCTCAGTACTGCTTTTCATCCCCAGACAGATGGATAAGTAGAGCTTATCATTCAGACCCTTGAAGACATGCTAAGAGCATGTGTTATTGACTTCAAAGGGAGTTGGGATGATCACTTGCAACTAATTGAGTTCTCTTATAATAATAGCTACCATTCCAGTATTGGGATGGCACCTTTTGAAGAACTATATGGCAGGAGATGTAGGTCTCTAGTTTGTTGGTTTGATGTAGGAGATTCTTCCATCCTTCTCCCTAAGATCATACATAAGGCTATGGAAAAGGTGAGAATGATCAGGGATAGATTGGCTACTGCTTAAAGTCGTCAAAAATCCTATGCTGATAACAGGAAGAGAGCTCTTGAATTTGAGGTAGGTGATACCTTAAGATATCACCAATGAAAGGGGTGATGAGGTTTGGCAAGAAAGGGAAGTTGAGTCCGAGGCATATAGGTCCTTAAGAGATCATATAGAAAGCAGGAAATGTTGGCTACGAACGGAAATTACCAAATGACTTGGTTTCTGTTCATCAGTGTTTCATGTTTCGATTCTTAAAAAGTTTCTAGGCTATCCAACATCCATTCTTCCTGTTGAGGGGTTAGGAGTCGATGAGAACCTTTCTTACGAAGAGGTTCCAGTTGAAATTTTAGATCGCCAACTGAAGAGGCTGAGGAACTAGGAGGTTGCCACCGTAAAAGTGTTATGGACGCACCACCTTTTTGAGGTAGCAACATGGGAGGCCGAGGACGATATGAGATCCTGTTACACTCACTTGTTCAGTTCTAGAGGTTAGATATACTCTTCCTAAGTCTGATTTTGTTTATGAAACTCTAAATTTTAGTGCATTAGTCGGTTTTGGTGTTTTAAGTACATAATTGTGTGTTTCATACTTGCACTATATTAGTTAATATGAGTTCATGCTTGCATTAATATTGTTGTTTTTGTATAGATGTGATATGATTTTTGTGTTGCATGAGTTGTGATGTGTATTGAGTTTAAGTAAGATTGAGAAGGAAGTTCCTCAATCTCAGATATAAAGTTTCAAATAAGATTTGAGTGATGTGCATCATCCAGATTAAGTTGTAAATCAGATATTCACAAAGCTTAAAGTATTAAGTATGTGATGTGTTTTTCGAAAATACCCTCTTTGTTTCAAAATGTTTAAAGTGTCATTCGGGGATGAATGTTTCTTACGGAGGGATAATGTAACATTCCAGAAAATGTACATGACTAGTGAAGAACCTAGTAAATTTTTAAGAATGCATATTGGGGTACATAGGCATCACAATGCCCAATAGTGAGAAATATTTGGCATATTATAGAATATTGGATTAAGGGTGTTAGCCAATTTCTATGTATACACAAGTATTTTAAAAAATAATCCAAGATTGTTTAAGAATTTTACCTGAAACGAAGGCCCTAAGCTAAAATTATTGATTCTCAACTTAACACATTATGTACTAGGCATCCAAGTGTCAAGCCTAGGTACCATAGCACATGACCACTTAAAATGATCATGTATATTAAGCAATGCTCAAGGACATAGTAAGGATCCTTGGGACAATAAGTAAACATTCCAATTGAACCTTCCATAATAGTTTGTTAGGAAAGTATACGCAACACATGTGCAAGCACATGTGCAAACGGCCAAGAGACAAGCTAACCGATTGGGTTAGAGCGGTTGGGGACAGTCGCGCATCCGGGTCAGCCCACGTGGGGCCAAGCTCCCTAACCGCTCCTAGTCTCTAACAAACTGGACTAGCTAACTAAATAACCTAGGACAAACCAAAAATAACTAACTGAGGGACCCGACAACCTAAGATCTAATCGGGTGACATTAAGACAAGTAACTAACTAAGAAACATCCTGGTACCTAACCTAGGATGGTCCAAAAGGGTTGACTATGGTCCTAATGACTTAGTGGTACTTTAGTAATTACCCTAGGTTACTTAAATAATTTAATTATAAATTTAATTAATTAAAAGTCATGGTTATAGCCGAAACCCTTTGAAAATTTCCAAATTTTGCTAAGTCAAATGTTCTCCTATTTTTAGTCAACTTAGGAGGGGCGTGTTGATAATTGGCTAATTGATTTATTTAATTAACTTAATTAGACTAAATTGAATTAGTAAATATCAGTTAGTAAGACTTAGAATCACTTTCAACCACTAGAAACTCACTACTGAAAATAGTTTGCAAAACGCAACAAAAATAGAAAAAACTCCCGAGTTCTCTTAGGAGATTTCAAGGCTATTCTTCAAGACTTTTCGTGCAATGTACAAGGTAATCTTTGTATATTCAATTCTACAGTAAGCTGTAGGTTTTCTCTCTTGGATTCCTTTCCCCAAGAGGCTTTTCAAACGTTTTGAATTTAAGAAAATGAAACTAGGGTTGTTCTCAATGAAATTGTCGAATGTTCATCTCCCTAATTCCGATTCTAGTAGTATGTATATTGCAAAATCTCAAGCATGTTGTTGGTATGTGGTACTAACAAATCATTATGAGTAATTCTCTACGATATAATAATATCGAATGAGACCTGTATGTTAGATCCATATGATTAATGCCTAATTGTGTTCGAAAAGATGAAATTGTGATAAGTCATTTTTGAAAATCAAGTTTAATGTTAAAAAGGAATGAAGATTTCCAATTACTCTTTGTGTTTACAGTACATATGGTTGTAAGTATGTGGAATGCAATGTTTCCAAGAAGAAATAAGATGTGAATCAAAGCTACTTAATGAATCTTCAATGCCAGACCAACTTTATAGCTTCGCAAAATTAAGCACTGAATTTTTCCTTTGATTAAAAGTTGGCTTGCTTAAAATGATAAGATTATTATAGTATATACATAAAGTTAATTAACTTGGCTAATGATAATATCTTGACAATTGTTTAGTGAAAGTTTGGCTTGTGCCAATAAATTGACCAACAATATTTTTTCCAAAATATGTTATAAAAAATGTCTAATGACTAAATCATACCAATCTTACATACAAAAACATAAAGTATAATGTTTATTGTGAGGCCAAATACATGTTAAAGAATGATTTGACAAGTTGTAACTCAATGAACTCATAACCCAGGGTATGCCAATGATTGGGACAAGTCCCAACATACCCTATATAAATGAAATTGTGAATATTAGCACATTGAATAAGTCCTTACAACTTGTATAAAGAATGGTACAAGACTATCAAAAGACATTGAACAAGAAAAGGTGAGTAATAACATAATTAAAAGCTTAAGAGTTATGAAAGTGACCATAATGGAATGTCAAAAGAAGTGAAACAAGTCTCACTTACACCTAGATAATTATGTTAAATATACTTACATAAGAGGGTGTTAGTAATCATGAGACAAGTCTCGTTAACACCAAGATGATAATGTAATGTTAAATCCACATTTCATCAAGTCAAGAAAGCGATGAAAAGTCATCCATAATGTTAAGTAAACCTCATAACTAGAAGCAAGCTTACATAATGTTTGAGTCAACTCTAAAAGTTATAAAGAAAAAGAAATTAAGCAAAGCACCTATAGACTAGCAATGAGCTTGTTCAAACACATGTAAGACTCATGATATGAGGCTCCACCAAGGTGGATAAGAGTCTCCGAAAGTCTCCGGTGAAACCATGCCTTTTCGGTGTGGGGCAGACACTAGAATTTATGTTTAGATCACATGATCTATGTTAGTTGATGCTCAACGAAAGTATTCGGTTTCACTTTAGCCATAAACCACCTCTTTTCGGTGTGGTAAGACACCGGACTTGGTTTCACTTTAGCCGGTGAACCCCCCCCCCTTTCACTATGGGGCAGACACTTAATTTCATGTTAACTCACATGATCTAGGTTCACTTTGATTGGTGAATCACCCCTTTTTGGTGTGGGGTAGACAATGAGTTTCATGTTAGATAACATTATCTTAATGCTAAAGATTTCTTTAAGAAAGTTAGAAAGAAAGAAGAAGAAATGTAAGTTCAAAGTGAACTAAGAAAGCAAGAGCTTAAGTATATCAAATCATCAGTGGTTGATAAGAATGGAGATTTAACAATGTTTTTGGCTTATCCCAACAAAGATATATTCTCCAATATCTTCACATTATGCAAATGATCAAATAATGGGCATAGCCAAATAAAGATTGGCTTATAATGACTTCTTATATTATACAAATGCTCAAATAATGGGCATAGCCAATAAAGATCGGCTTATTAGAGCAAAAAGTTAATAACTCATTAATTGAAGTATGAATATATTCCCCAGCATCTTCATAATATGTAAATGATCAAATAATTGGCATAGCCAATAAATATTTGCTTATAAAGATTTCATGTCCAATTGTAGTTAAATTATTTCCTTAATCTCTTGTATTACTTACTTGATTTATTGTAGGTATGGGACTATAATGAATCATTGCACTTGTAATTAAAACATAGTATAAAAGGAGATATTTTAACTACACAACAAAAAGAAGAAAAGAATGAAAAATAAACAAAGACTGGAAGACATAACTCTCGGCCTAGAGGGAGCAAATTTATAATTTTTCGTTCAAGTTGTTCTAAAATTATGTTAATGATTCTAAGGTCTTATGTTCATATAGAAAATGAGTTGTGTTCTTTGATTGCATTAAAATTTGTCATATTCATACCATGATTCACAAATAACGAATTGAGAAAGTCTAGTGACTTCACTTTCCAGACATTGCATGTTGTTATAGGAAGAGCTTTCCCTGATCATGCATAGTTCTTACGTGTATATGTTCATATACCCATACTTAGTAAAAGTGTGTATTAACCATATACTATTACTATTTTTATCAGAGAGAAGATTGAAGACTCATTGAAGTGGTTTGAATTAGCAATCTCTACACTTTGGTAGGTCCTCTTGAGTTCGAGGATGCTACATTTATTATTCTAGCTTAGTACATTAGACATAGGTAGTGTATGTTGTCCCTAGGGTTTCATTTAAAAAAATTTATTCAAAGCTTTGTATTAAGGCCATTTGGTAAACTATTACGATATATTGATTCTTTCATTTGAATTTATTAATCAATTGTAGATGGTTGTTTAGTTTGATCTTATTAGAATATAACTCTATATAGTAATTATATGAAGTCTATGTATACTTCATTATGTTCTAAAAGTTTTAAATTTTCCACAAATTTAACTATATGATTGTGATGAAAGTTAAGAAGAAGCTTGTATGTAACCTCTACGAGGTTCTAAGAAGAGGTTTATCTGTGACCTCTGAGAGGTTAACGACGCCGGTTGCGTTTAGATTCCAGAATCCGGGTGTGACAAGTAATTCTCAAGGCTACACATTATAGGCTTACTTCGTACGGGTAACAAATCCACACTCCTATAACTAAACATTCGAGAAACATACTTCAGTTTAGAACTTCATGCAGGTTCCCTTCTCCAAGTGGTCTTGCAAGTCACATAATGTGCAATGTGAGAATGGCATTCCATACTACTACTCCAATTTTGTGCTCCTTGAGGATTTCGAGAGATTAGATACACAATATTCATCATTCGTAAACTTCATTGTACAATACATAGTATTAACATAATTTCTTAACATTAGACATTAAGTCAAATAACTCCATTTTCATCACATACTAGCACATTCATATATTAAAGATAAAGACACACAAAGACTCCTCTTTCAAGTTCCTACTTGTGCAATGGATAAATAGCATCCCATACCACCACCTACCCTAAGTAGTACACTCTTTAGGAGACCTAGTTCATTAGATTAGTTTATGTGGGATGGCTTTAATCGACATGGACCATGAGAGCTTAACGTGGAATCTCAAAATTAACCCCTATCGGATGAGGGATCCCCACATTCCTAGGGTAGGGTCATTCTTTTAGACTTTACATGGATTCTCCAATAGCTACACCTATGCGGGCTCATAGTTAAGGCATAAGGAGATTGATTGTAGGAAACTCACTGTCTACTCACAGGGACTACTCAACTCAAGAGGTATATTAGTAGAACATTTGTACTCACAACGTGTACCTCTTCTTTATACCCTCTCGGTGCTAAGAATAACTCCCCCACATCATTTTAAACATTCATTTACTATAGGTTAAGGGATAGCTAATTAGCGCCACATCTCAACTCACGAAGTGTACTTATCCCTAGAGGTTACAATGGAATACCACATCTCAACTCAGGTTGGGTATCCAACCTCCAACCTATCTTAGAAAACTCTTGAGAATAGTGAGATATGCTGCTAAAAACTACATCTCAACTAGCAACGAGCGTTCATCGAAAACTCCCCTTTTCACTCACATTCTTTATCTTCATTCATTTATTCAAAGTGTGAGTGTGTGTACATGTGAGCAAACCTTTCACATAATCACCCTTTTCATAACATTGACTTCAAAACATGCTTACATCATCATTCATAATATTACACACATTATCATGCTTAACATAAACATGTTCTTCACTTAAAAATAGTATAATCAAGAGAGACATTTCAATTTTTAAAATATATCATGCATAAACACCGTAATCACCATTTCACTTCACATTATATGCCATAAAGGCCACATCCACAATACACACAATTATACAAAATAATCATGAACTTCAAGTAAACACCGCCACCAAAGGTGGACCATACCACTCAAGAATCATTTCAATCGAAACTAAGCAAGATTGAACAACTTACGCTTCATCAGATATTTCACCACCTTTCATAAATTCATCCAATAATTTATCATAAAGTAGCCCTTAGGTAAGTAGCTAAATTAAAAAATAACTATAAAGAAAACACAACTCTAAAATTTCCTAATCATGCTAACTAAACCCATTTCATAAGATAAAAGTTGATAAATAACATAAAAAGGGTTTGATTTGGGTTTTGACATTCAATAATCATTTAAAACTAAAAACAACTTATCTTAATCATTAAAACATTTTCATGCAAATACCCATACATAGAGTCAAGGGATAAAGAAGTTTGAAGTTTGAAGCCCATTTTGTAATTGCTTTGAAGTGACTCCTTGAATGAAAGACGGTTCAAGGATGACTACCATACCTAAAATAGAATAAAAACATAAACTTTTTATGAATAAAACGTCAAAAACCAGCCCTACTAGCAATTCCTTTAGTCTTTGCTTCAATCGAGTGTGAGGGAGTCTTTCTTGAGGGAGGGGTTTTGGGATTTTTAAAATGAAGTCTAAAATTAGGTCTTAGTGTTTGAACCCTCTAAAAATACCTAAAAACCCTAAAATATTCATCAATATTTCATAAAAGACTTCGGATGAAATTACCAAACACCCTAATCCTTGGCATAATTTTTGACAGCTTTACAGGCACAACCAACGACCCTCTAGCGACGGACCTCGCCCAGTCGACGCCCCTATGATGGGGGGTCCGTCGTTTGTGTTTGAGCCTCCACATGTGCAAGAATTTCGTACCTTGTAGGTTAAATCGACGTCCAAGGTCGACGGGAAGTCGTTTGACCAACATTCCATCACTTGTGGCTGTCGTTTGCCACTACTTGGCAACATCCTGCCAAAGAGATGGGTTCCTCTTCTAGGTCCACTCATGGGTCCTAGGTGGAGTTGTCACCAGACTTTAAACCCCTATTCATGGTTAACTAGTTCTTAGTAACCTCCACCATCAATTTCAACCAAAACAAACACGTAACACTTGCAAAAACACATAAGAACACGCATGCACATTCCAAGGCACATCTACCCAACATCATGGACGTTCTTGGACGTTTGACCGCCAAACATTACCAAAATTAGATACTTCCTAAAAACATCATCATTAAAATTTTAACACAAAATCAACTCATGAGACACATGTGAAGCTCTAGTTCAACCTAGTTCGTTTAAGGGGCGTTACTACTCCCCCACTTGGATCAACATTCGTCCTCGAATGACACTAAACACTCTTAACGACATCAAGGAATTAACTAGAAAAATATAACACATCACATCAAGGTTAAAACATCCATAGCTAAGGCACCAACTTAACATGGAACACAACTATACATTGATAAGCATTTGATAGCAACACAGGCAACTTTTGGAACAAATTCCACAATTCAAAACACACCCTCATTTCTTCATTTATGGAGGAACTACCTTCTCCAACAGTAGACATGCTCATCTAAATCATTCCTAAACATATTGAAACTATTATTCATAAAATGTAATTTTGTAAAATCTTGAACTTCTTTACAGTGAACACCAAAACTTTAACATTAAAACATGCATAAAATTCAATAATTCACCTTTCAAGAAATCTAACATGAAGGCATGACAACATAATAGAAAAGACCATATAGACTCATCTTATAACACAAAGAAAACAACTTTGAACCAATTCATAAATATCGTTAGCTAAACCTTAACATGAGAGATATATGTTGACTACCATTCTTCCCATGTAATCATGACATCATCAAGAGCATACAAAACATTATACCATCAAAGGTACTCATATCATAAAGAGAAAGAAACTCTTACTACTATGCAAGACTCCTAATCATTACTAAACTACCAAGGATTTTGTTCTCAAGCATGAATACGAATAAAAGGAAGGATACGGGTATCAACTATTTTTCCACTAAACTCATTCTCCCCCACATCAAGAGCATACAAAACATTATACCATCAAAGGTACTCATAGCATAAAGAGAAATTAAACTCTTACTACTATGCAGGACTCCTAATCATTACTAAACTACCAAGGATTTTGTTCTCAAGCATGAATACGAATAAAAGGAAGGATACGGGTATCAACTATTTTTCCACTAAACTCATTCTCCCCCACTAAGGGTAAAGTCATCTTCAAGGTCTTCTACTTCAAAGTATCATTACACCTCTCATAATGTAAGAACTCATACTACCCTTAACTTATGAACATCAAGAGTAAACATCAACCTTACTAGTCAAGCATAGCACCCTCCTCTTAGGATTTAATCTAGGACAAACACTCTTAAAGATCTTGTCATTCAACTCTTAGGCATCACATAACTCAACTCATGGAAATGAAATTCCCTCTTTATCCTTCCACCCACTAAGGTAGATTCATTTGGAAACCAACATTCTAGCTATATGGATTCCACCATTTGCTAGGTAGGCATAATATCTTTCCTCCTTAGAGTAAACCTACACAAGAACTTCAATCCAATCACAAACACATTTATGAAACATTACCCACACAAAAGGGAAGACCTAAACTCTTACAAAACTACCACATTCTCTTCAACATTTCTCAAACTTACACCTTGAATTCTCTACTATCATTGTACACAACCAAAAGATAACTAATTTTTCCCTAAAAGGGCTTCATTCAACCATTTTAACTCTTATTATTCTTAGAACTACATGACAATACAATTTCATATCATAATACTTCCAATCTCATAAATCACACATAGCCATAAATGGCATCACATTACAATGTTAAAAACTCAGCGTCACATCTACTCTTCTAGCCACAACACTATTATATGCATCAAAACTCACAGCCCTCCCTCATAACTTAGAAACATCTTCCTTTCCAAGAAATCACATCTAGAAGACCACTGGACAAGTGAAAAAAAAGAGAGAGAACTTATGGAGTTAAGTTATATGGCACGGTACATAAGTAATGAACTCATGGGTGTGCACGACTCACACCAATGAACAAGACTCTACTAGACGTGGCTTGTGAGACTTTAGACCCTAACTATTTCCCATAACTTATTCTCTGATACCACCTTTGTCACAACCCAAAAGTACCCCCTAGAAGTTAGGGCAACCCATAGGTCAAAACAATTGCGTACTTGACCTTTTGGAGGTCTTGTACTAGCCATTTGGTGTCATTCATTACATAAGACACGAAAAGTAATGTGGAATTAGAACTTTTTACGATATAAATAATAAAAAGGAAATATCTTATATAAAAACTAAAGAGTAGTCTTGTCATCACAAGCCAACTTAAAGACACATCTTAAATATCTTATAGACACGGCCCTTTACATTGAAAAAAAATTATAATAACTCTTAACAGTAGAAGCTAAAAAAAAAGGGCAATGCCCTCGAATATATGAGGAAATACTTATTCTTGAGAGAGTTGATTCCCAATCATTCCTTCTAGTCTTCAACTTGCCTCCAACCTGTACTTATAGAGTATAGAAAAGTATGGAGTAAGTACAAACAATGTACTAAGTATGGCAAATGCAAAACATTCAAAAAAGAACATTTTAGTAGAAATAAGCTTTCACATTAATTAAGTAAAACATTTATGAATATAGAAGTGAAAGAATACAAAGATCATATTTTAGCACATAGGATAGAACTTACATAATTTTAACCTTTAAAATGCACATTACAATGAACCCATGAAAATATTAGAGTGAACTTACTAAATATCACAGTGAACTCATTTCCCTATTAGTTTCACTAACCAAGGTTATTCTACGATTCACAAAGGTAGACATGAAGAAACAGCCCATACAATTCCTTCAATATGCACCTATGTGATTTTCAAGGCTACCCATTATAGGCTCACTTCGCATGGTTAACAAGTATGCACTCCTATAACTAAATTTTAGAGAAACATACTTGTATTTATAACTTCACATAGATGCCCTTCTCCAAGTGGTCTTGCAAGTTACACAATGTGCAATGTGAGAATATCATCCCATACTACTACTCCCACTTTGTGCTCCTTGAGGATTCCATGAGATTAGATACACCACATTCATCATTCATGAACTTCATTATACAAGACATTGTATTAATATGCTTCATTAATATCAGACATTGTCACATAACTCCATTTTCATACTAGCACATTCATACATTTAAGATAAAGACACACAAAGACCCTTTCAAGTGCCTACTTGTGCATTGGATAAATAGCATCTCATGCCACCGCCTACCCTAAGTAGTACAATCTTTCGTAGATTTAGTTTATTACATTTGTTTGTGTGGGAGGGCTATAATCGACATAGACCATGAGAGCTAGACAAGGAATCCTGAAATTAACCCCAATCAGATGAGGGATCCTCACTTGCCTAGGGTAGGCTCATCTTTTAGCCTTTACATGGAATCTCCAGTAGCTACATCTACGTGGGCTCATAGTAAAGGGATAATGACACTGATTCTAAATAACTCACTCTCTACTCACGAGGAGTACTCACATCAAAAGGCACATTGGGTACAACATCTCTACTCACAACGTGAAACCACCTCTTCTTCATATCCTCTCTGTGCGAAGAATCAATCCTCCACAGAGTCTTAATCATTCATTTACTATATGCTAAGGGATAGCTAATTAGCAACACATCTCAACTCACGAAGGGTACTTATCCCTAGTGGTTACATTGGAATACCACATCTCAACTCACAAGGGCATCAAACCTCCAACCTATCTTAGAAAACTCTTCGGAATAGTGAGGTTGCTACTAAACACTACATATCAACTCACAACGAGTGTTCACCCAAAAACTCTCCTTTTCATTCACATTCTTTAGCTTCATCCATTCATTCAAAGTGTGAGTGTTTTTACATACGAGAACACCTTTTACATACTCACCCTTTTCATAACATTGACTTCTAAACATGCTTACATCTTCATTCATATTATTATACACATAAGCATGCTTAACATAAACATATTCTTCACTTAAACATAGTATCATCAAGAAAGACATTTCAATCTTCTAAAACATATCATGCATAAACACCATAATCACCAGTTCACTTCACATTATATGCCATCAAGGACACATCCACCGTACACACATTTATAAAAAATAATCATGAACTTCATGTAAACAACGTCAAAGGTGGACCATGCCACTCAAGAATCATTTCAATGGAAACTAAGCAAGATAGAACAACTTACACTTCATTCAAGCTTTCACCATGTTTCATCAATTCATCCAATAATGCATCATAAAATATCCCTTAGGTCAGTATCTAAATAACAAAATAACTATAAAGAAAACATAACTCTAACATTTTCTAATCATGCTCATAAACCCATATCATAAGCTAAAAGATCATAAAAAGAATAAATATGGTTTTATTTGGGTTTTGACATTAAATCATCATTTAACACTAAAAACAACTAATTTTAATCATTAAAACTTTTTCATCAAAAGATCCATACTTACAGCCAAGGAATAAAGAAGCTTGAAGTTTGAAACCCTTTTTGTAATTTCTTTGAAGTGGCTCCTGAATGAAAGAAGGTTCAAGGATGACTACCATACCTTAATGAGAAGAAACCCATGATCTTTTGATGAATAAAATGACCACAATTATACCTCCTAGCAATCCCTTGAGTCTTAGCTTCAATCGAGTTTGAGAGACTCTTTCTTGAGTGAGGGATTTTGGGATATTGAAAATGAAGTCTAAAATTAGGTCTTAGTGTTTGGACCCTCTTAAAATACCTAAAAGACCCTAAAAATAATATATTCTCCATAAAATACTTGGGGTGAATTTACCAAAAAAAACCAAGCCTTGGCAGAATTTTCCACAGCTTTAGAGGCACAACCAACGACCCTCCTGCGACGGATCGTCGCCCAGTCGATGCCACTTTAATGGGTTTCCGTCATTTGGGTATGAGCCTCTACATTTACAGGTCTTTAATACCTTTAAGGTTCAATCGACGCCACAGGTCGAAAGGCCATCTTTTGACCAGCGGTCCATCCCTTGTGGCCGTCGTTTGCCACTGCTTGGCAGCATCCTGCCAAAGAGATGGGGCCCTCTTCTAGGGCACTTTGTGGGTCCTAGGTTGAGGGGTAACCAAATAATGAAACTCTATAAATGTTAATCTAAGTCTTAAGAACCTCCACCCTCAATGTCAACCAATACGAACAGGTAAGACTTGCCAAAACACATATGGAAACACAAGCACATTCCAAGGCACATCTTTTGAACGTCATGGACGTTCTTGGACGTTTGACCTACAAACATTACCAAATTTTAGAAACTTCATCAAAGAATCATTATAAAACATTTTTACACAAAATTAACTCAGGAGACACATGTGAAGATCTAGTTCAACCTAGTTTTTTTTAGGAGAGTTAAGTTCATACATAATAAACGAGAAGTCTAAGTATACTTCATATGCAAAAGTTCTAAATTTTCCACATTTTTTTCTCAACCAATGAGATGATATGATGTATGCAAAGGGAAAGTATAAGGACTCTTCGAGGAAAAGACGCCGGTTGTGAAACTCTAGCCACAAAGTTGGGTGGAAATCATTGTGAATTAGTCCTCTTCTTGAAGCTCCAAGGTCCTTTAATGGAGGTTTATTAGAAGAGAGAGAAACTAGAGAGAAGTGAGGGTTTTTTTGCAATTTTGAAGTGTGAAGTCTTGTTTATTGAGTTAAAATACCTTAATATACCTCAAATAACTAAAGTAGACTTACCTTATATTTAAATAGCCAAGGGTGGAATTTACCAAACAACCCTTGGATTGGTCGTGTGTTGCACCAGTGTGCAGGCCTCAAATGACGTCCATGGTTGACGATCTTTCAATCCATGAATCGTCCGTCCTTCCTACTCGTCGTTTGGATGAGCGAGTTCTCTAATGGAACCAAGGCTCCATAATTCTAAGTATTGACTCACGACCTCCATTGACGTAGCGTGAGACCATCGACGGGGAATCATTAGCACTCATCAAGTGCAAGTTGTTATTGACTTTTTGACCCTAAACATGCACTAATGTATACGCTATGTATTTTTACAAGGTTGAACCTTCATAAGACTCTTCAAACCCCTTAAAAGACCTAAAGGTAAACTAAATTATTTTCACTCGTCTTTGAACGTCATGGTCATTTCTTGAAGTTTGGACTCTAGTACTGCAAAATCAAGTTAATTACAGTTTTAGATCTAGAATCACCATTATCCATTATGTGTGGCTCAAGTCTAGGTCATCGAATTTTTGGTTCTTGAGGATTTTACTTAGTATGAGTGAGGAAATGAGACTTCACTCATACATTGCACAAGTGCACTATAAGGGAGGTTATGATTAGGTTTTATTATGTAATACGGAATATGATTTACGAATATGGATATGAATGCATGTTAAGGTTGACTTTACTTATGTCAATATATGAATTATGATTATTCATGTGAATTACACTTATGACTTTTTGATATTTTTGCTTAGTATGTGTGGGGGTATGGCACTCCATGTGTACATTAGATAAGTAAGCTTGTGAAGGGATTGTGAGGGTAGTTTACCTATTATATGAACTAAATGGATTATTACTAAGATGTAAGAATTAGTTCTTATATGAAGTTAATAAAGTATGTTCGTATTATGAATATGTTGTGACTTGTTGAATATGATGTGCCTAGCCTAAGGTGGCCTGCTAAGAGCACTTGGTGTTAGTAGTATTATGGGATGCTACTTTCACATTGCACTACTGTGACTTTGGGTTTTCTTAGGTGATGGTTCTTATGTGAAGGTTATGTTTATGATGTGCTTATGTCTTTATGAATGTATAGGTTGGAGTGATGAAGGTTGTATGAAAGTTCACCATTGGTGACGTTAAGGCGATACTTTGGTATGAATGGTTGAATGGGAAACTATTCAAGCATTTCACTAAGTATTAATAAAGGGTTGCTTTAGGTACGGAGTTAATTTTAAAAGGAAGGTAATGCGTTGTAGGTTATGTGCCTCAAATGTGATAATTGACTTTATATGTTCTTGTGAATGGTATTCATGTATATTATGATGTATATGAACTATATTGTGCATATTGTATCAAATTTGCATGAAGTTTCTCTAAAAGAACATGATGCATAGTTTCCAACTAAATGTCCCATTTTTTTCATGGTTATCATACTTAGTGCATTCTTCTACCGAAACCATTCTTCTTCATCTTTTACACCAAAAGTAGGTGGTGGTGGCTAAAGGAAATTTCATAGAATAGAGTGCTTGGATTACTATTCCCAAGGTTTGGCATGCCATCAAATCTTCGACATCTATCTTAAATTTTATATTCGAATTCATGTAATAAGCTAGTAGTGTTTCTTTTAGTATGGTAAGGGTGTGTCCATATTATATTGAAGTTGTGTTCACATGGAAAAATGATACTTAGTATCCCAACTTCGTATTAATGGTTTTAAATAATATAGTTGTCATGATCGGGGAACACCTCCTAGAAGTAACATGGGAGGTCTTGTACAAGCCCATAGACGCCATTCATCACATTGTCATAGGAAATTTAGCGGAATATTTAAAACTTTTCATAGCACATCATATTCTAGAACCATCACTTGTATAAACATAAAATAGGTCATAATACATAGTAAGGATCTAAGTCTCTTTTGCGTTTGTAGTTGCAAATACAAAACCACCATGTATTTTCGTCTTGCCCGGGAGAGAGGTCACGAAACCAAGGCCACTATATTGATGTCCTAAGGAGTGGGTTGACATGAGATTTAGCTCGAGAGGGTGATCCCTAGAACCATATCCTAACACTTAGCTCGAGAGAGTGAGTGGGGCAAGGCGTATGTTGGCCTTCATACGGCAAGTGGGTGTCTGAGAGAAACCCTTTTGAAATGGGGTAAGTTTCTCGAGAGAGAGAACTCATTTCCATGTAAAGCTTAGATTAGTCACTATTATCTTTGACACATTTGTGTCACTCCCTTTTAATATATGTTATTTTTATTCGTAAATCTCCTTAGCTACGACTAATTAGAATGAAATTTTAATTGACTACATATTTTTGAAGCTTCTCCCTTGGGACAGGACCCCGACCCTAGGTTGAGTTACTATATTATTGATGATCGTGGACACTCGAACCGTAGGTTAGTGTCATTTATCATGATAAAAAAAATCAAAATTGTGCCGCTACCAGGGCGTGGTGTTACGTAAATATGTTATTAAGTTGAGTTTTTGTTCTGTTTAGTGTAGTTTTACTCATTTTACTTTTAGTTTTGCTTTTTGTTTTTAGTTGTTTGTGTATGCAGGTCCTCTAATCATGGTTGAGGGAGTGGGTGGAAATTTGGTTGAGGAAGATCAAGAATTTGAGGGTGACTTTAAGTTAACTATGCTGGTAACTCAAATAAATGACTTGACCACCAAAATCTCTGAGGTTGAGAAAAAAATTTTTGAGGACATGCTTAAAATCATTCTCCAAAAGATAACCAATCAAGAGTGAGTGTTGGACAGAATGAGAGAGAAAATGTAAGTGATAAATAACTGATTGGATCTCATTCTAGATCAATCCAGCACATCAGATCACTCTTGATGTATCTTGTGCCTCAGCTCCATCCAAACAATACGTTGGGTTACCTAGTGACACTAGGTCTAACTCTGATAACAGAGATTCAGGAAGGACCTACATCATGCCACGACGTTAATTACGGGTTATTGGAAGGAAACCCAAGTTCTTAAATGTTTTTAGGATTTACTTTTATAAATAATTATTTGTTGATGTTGAAGGATCAATCGAGGAAAGTGTGGAAAATTTTAGCCTGGCTAGCAGAAAGTCTATTTTGGGAATCGTTAAATAGACTAGTGTGGATTCGTTATTAGGCTTAATGTTGAAGCAATATAGAGCCTATAAACTCATTGAACATGGGAAGCATCTCGGCACATTGTCAATCAGTTTTGTGATCCCAATGCAAACTGCAATTTTATCCCCAGAAAGTTGAAGATTTTTAAGAAAATGAGAGATAAATGATTACTAGGCGTATAGTTCGACTAATGACGCTGAATGGACAAGAACTTGACGGTTATATAATAGTCAAAGGTCAAAACTTTTGAATTTATTACTTTACCTCATTTCAAACTCCTCAAAATCAAACCAAAGGTTAGTCTCTAATAGCTCGAACTTATTTTTGATAATTTTGCACTCTTTTGCATGTTTAATATAAGTATAATTTGTGTTGGGACTCTCTAATAGAAATAAGTTGTCATGATGTTGTCTTCAATTCAAATTTTAGTTGCCTGAAATATTTTAATAGTCGAATAGATTGTTGTTTGTGTTATAATTTGATTAAGGTTGTATTGGGTGTTTCTTGATTGTTTTTATATTGGTTGGGTGAAACCTAAATAGTCCAAATTCGTGATAAATAATGAAAATTTCTCAAAGATATAATTGCTGACAGCATTCTTAAGGGTTTCATTGTTAAATGGTGAAGATTTGGCAAGACCGGAAGAAGTTAGAGTATTCCGTGATGATGGAAAGCATGGGTCTCGTGTGAATTTTATATATGCATGCTTTGATTTTTTTTCTGGTCTTGTAGGGTTGGTTTCATGTAAATTGTGGAAAAATAGGCATGTTGAGCCACACGGCGAACTAAGTCAAACTCATTAAACGTCTGGGTGGATCTCAATGGTAATCGAATGCCCTTACTCTATACCTAAAGCGTTGGTAGATCTGTAATTTTTGGCAGAAAATCTTTCAATCGCCGAAAGTAGTCGGCACTTTGCCGAGTAGAATGTTAAATCACAAATTTTCCTAGACTTTAAGCTAATCCCTTTGGCGAACTCACTTAGCTCGCCAAAGAGACTTGAAGATTCGCCAACTAGAAAGGCGACCCTTTTTGTAGCACATTTGTTGTGCTCGAATATGATTGTTCTTTTTACTAATCACAGACTTTTGCATATATGGTACGCACCAGCTTCAACACGCAACCCCAACAATAAAAAGGCAGCACCAGGCATTCTTATTAACAAAGGAGTCTCAAATCCATCTAAGAGAGGAGGATAAGAACTCTCACATGGCAAAGGCAAAAGGACGAAATGCATGTCAAAAAAAGAGTAGTCGTTGAGGCTAATAAAGAGTAGGATGAGTTCGTGGATGATCAACCACTGATTAATTGAAAAAATAGGCTTCGAAAGAGACCTACATTTACATCCTCTAAAATTGCATCATCCATAGTTTCTCCTAAGCCATTTCGAGAATCAGCACAAACACCTATAGTGGTCCCCATGATCATTCCCCATCCACCGTGACTACTAAACATATTCAAGGGTGATGGACAGCGAACCATCATTGAGGAAAAGCTCTTGTCTGTAGAGTACCTGTAAAGGAAGTACCTTCATGCCTTGCAAACCTTACAGTTCCATCAGTACGAACAATTCACGAGGCCCCGAGGCCCATACATTCCTTCTTAGCTCAGGGAGTTCTACACAATCTAGGGATTATCGGTGCCTAAGAATAAGAAGCAGGCAAGTGAGTTCAGGCCAGTAAGGTTAGTTATAGTCCGATTCTTGGAGGTAGAGTGTTACAGCGAGCATGTTAATGTTGGGATGGGAAGGCGGCTACACTCACTACGCCCTTATGAGAAATTACCCCCCGTTGCATTATTATACGAGCTAAAGGGGTTGTGGGGTCCTATGATTTCTAAAGACACCGAGAGATGGATCGGGATTGGCACTCCTATTGAGACGAGGGATTTGAACATTGTTGCTAGATTCTGGTTTGGTTTTATCAGCAGCACCATCATGCCATCCCAAAACGAGGGTTCTTGCACCTCCCTAAGGCGTCTTTCCTTGACTGAATCATGTACAGAAGTAGTATCGACTTTGGGTTGCTGATATAACAAGATATGGCCATGAGCGACAAACAGAAGAAAACATCTCTGCCATTTCCTGTCATGATCATGGAGTTGTACCGCCGAGCTGGAGTGCCTTTCGACACTACTAGGGATGTTAAGGTGATTACATTGTCCTCCACTGACATCCACCATATAGAGGCTGAATACATGCGCAAGGAGTCTGACAGTAGGAAACAGCTCTAGCAGATATCTCTCCGGAGATTGATGTTGACTTGTTATCTACATACGCAGCCACACCGACTTCGGTCCTTGGACCATCATGTACATTTGTTCCTTCTTATTCTTCATAGGATCCAAGTACTTCTTCCTCTAGTTAGCCGATCAGGATCATTCATGTCATGGTCCTAATTATGGGGCATCTCCCAATCAGCTAAGGCATGGACGACAAGACTGGAGAGATAATTCCCAGGAATGATATAGAGTGTCATATCTGTTGCACTTGAACGACTTCACGCTTTAACGATGCATTAACTTTGAGGATTACAGCTTGTGAGACTAGAGAGGTGAGACCATCTGAGATACCGACTATGAAAGCCAACATCGTATACTAACGATGACGTATATTATCTGAAATGTGTCGATTTCAACGATATGATGAGGATGGTTGAGGATGAAGGTGCCCCTGCAACTTCGGAGATTCCTACAACTACCACTGGTATGTACAGAGTGGAGATGCAGTAGATAGAGCTTCAGATGCAAAGATTAATGAGGACCTAGCAGCTGAATAGAAGAGAAAAAGAAGAAAGCATTTTCGTCAGTTTGCTTAGTCTGGTGGAAAATATTGTGCAGCAGGTGACCCATACACTAATGGATGCGACATCCACAGCGGCTGCTAGTGGTTCGGGCACTTCTACTCTACTTGAGACCACCACGAGAACTGATGCCAAAACATAGACAGCTGACCAAAGTATTCATGTCCCGACAGGAGGGGAGACTACATAGACAATATCAGTCTTTATCTCTCTCATCTTACTTTTAGTATTGTCACGATCCAAAACGAGTCGTGATGGCACCCACCCTTATCTATGTAGGTGGATGAAAAGACGAACTAACCCTTAAATTATATTATAAAATAATAATGTGAAAGCTAAAAATCTTACTAAGTATTGTTTTCCATAACTTGAAGCTCATCACAACAAGGATATCTAATCTCCAATTACTAAGTATAAGAGTATCAAAGACACCAAAATAAATGAAATACAATAATTTGTGCCTGAAAACTAAAGACATCAGGTATGACCGAGAGAATCCAACCTAAGCTCGAATGAATAGCTCACCCTTGAACCTGATATGCTAAGAGTGGATAGAGATGAGGGCGAGTCAAATTCCTTGGTATACTTGTTGCACTCCATAAAAAGAAAACAGAGAAAAAATCACAAGTAGGGCTCAGTACGGAGAAACATGTACGGAATAGGTATCATCGGTCAACCCCAAATAGAAACAAATATACGGTAAACAATGGTATGAAATAAAAAATGACACTTAGCAGGTGGCAAGAAAAAAAAATAGTAACCAGTGACAAGAACAATAAAGTAATAGGCAATCAATCACAATATCAAGAACACAAATGAGGACTCATGCCTCCACACCACGCTCATTTGGGAAATGGGTTCCTTCAGATTGAGTACATTGAATCAATTTAATATATTTTTCTTTTAATATTTCATGTCGGAATATGACATTCCGATCCAATTATACTGTGTCGGTACGTGACACTCCGATCCAATAATACCATGTCGGAACGTGACACTCTGATCAAATTATACCGCGTTGAAACGTGACACACCGATCCAATTATACAGTGTCTGAACTTGACACTCCAATCCAATAATACCATAAATTTATCCTTTGTTATTTACTACTTTTCTATTCATTGATAATATTTCATAAAGTCTTATTTATTCAAGGCATCACTTCGATAAAGAGATTTTCAAATTATAAATCTCATTGTTTAAGGATTTCAGACCAATCACAAACCACACAATCAAGTACATACAGGACTTAACAATATAACTGAATTCATATCAATCACTATTAAGAGTCTATCCATTAAAAAGAATAAATTGTAACCTACCTCTACCAACGAACCAAAATAAATTAAGTTACTGCTCCAATGCTTGTCCTTTCCTCAATGCCTTTGAACCTTTCCAATCTATCAAGTATGCATAATTTGTAAGTTAACGAGTCTCTAGGCACCCATAATACTATATGTCTAGCCTAGACCCAAAACTCACCAAATTGTATGGTCAGTTTTCTAAAGATCAAGCCTAAGGGTAAACCTTATTCCTCCATTTAACATAACTTTAATATAATCCATATAATATAAAAATTAATATTAAATTTTATATCTCAATATACTCAAAAATAATTTATAATATAGTAACACAATAAATAACAAAGATTGAAAGATCATTGAGGGTTAAAGCCATTGGTCGCCTAATACAGTTGCAACACAATAAAAAAAATAAAGGTATAACTTTTTTTTCTCTAAGTCAAACATATACCATATGTAATACTTTTTAATTATTTCCTATTGAGTAAACACCATTACCTATTAACTAGTTAACATCCACATTGTAAAGAGAAATTTTCCAACCCAATCTCTTTTCAACCAAGTACGTATCCAATTTCAATTCTAATGTTACTTGTAAATATAATAGTATAAACCTCACTTTGTTAAATTTATGTTGCACTATTTAATTCCTTTAATAATCATTAGGAAGTCAAAATAATCAAAACATTAATTAATAACAAAAACCTTGTCCCCCAATATCAAAAACATTAACAGTAAATTCTGAAATCACACCCTAGAAGTTAGGGTCAATCTCGGTTGCAACTGGCGTACTTGACCTCTCGAAGGTCTTGTACAAGCCCTTACATATTGTTCATCGCATATACATAGTGAAAAGTAGTGCGGAATTAAAACATTTCATAAACTTTAAATACTCTTTCATATAAAATCATAGGAAATACTAAGTCTCAATCTCATCAATCTTAGACACGAGAATACTTGGGACACGGCCCATAAACAGTACTAATATAGAAATATTTATTTATTACAATACTTTAAATAGAAACATAAAAAAGATATCTATGCCCTCGAGTCAAATGAGGACATACTTGAACTTCTATTGAAGGATTCTATGGTCCAAGTCTTGCTTCCCAAATGATCCTCACCTACCAACAACTATAGATATAGATAAAATGATAGAATTAGTACAACCACATGCACTAAGTATGACATAATTCATAAAAATCATGAAAACGGACATTTATTGGAAATATGCATATTTTCATTGAAAATTCATAATATAATCATAAGAACAACATTTATCAACTTAGAAACACATAAGATAATATTTAGCAAATTATTCACATTTTTAGGCCACTTAGTAAGCCATATTCACTGTATAGTGAATCAATTCACTATAACAGTGACTATTTGACCTTCCCTTTTTAACACTTCCTAGCATGTAATTATTCCCATCAAATCTATCCTAAGACTCACTCAAGCAACACAAAGATAGACTGTCCATACAACCTCCCTAAGCATACCTAAATGACCCTCAAGACTTACTTAATGAGACACATAAACACTTACAAGACATCATACACATTAACATGAAATTCTCCTACCAATGGTGATTCTAAGTCTCATTTGAGTAAGTTGTGAAGGGACCGCCCATACAATTCCTTGCACACACACTTAAGGGATCCTATAGACTACCTAGGATTATCATTCTTTCTTAACACATCAGCATATAGATAATATGACATTCTCTTTCCAAAGGATATTAAAAGACCTACTTTAGTAAATCAAGAAGATAAAGTCCATGATTTACCTCTTCAAGATTACCTAAGTAATCCGTAAGACTACCAAAGTTTAGATCATGTCTACATAATCAACCATCTTCCCTAACTAGAGTCATCCTTAAGACTTATCTAGGTAAGATAAGAAGTGACCATTCCTATGCCCCCTTCACACCTTAACTAGGCAACTCTTAACTACTCTAGATAAGTACTTATTCACTTAACATACTTTCATAAATAAGTCATTATATTCATTAGTTCATTTAGGATACATTCATCACATAAAGGACATTCAAGTAATGGTCTTAAAGAAAACCTAGAGACTCTCACTAACACCTTCAAAGCCTATTGTTCAATGTCTAGATAGTGTTCCGTACAACCACCTAAACTTTATAGAATTTCTCTAATTCTAGTAAGTATACCACATGATGAGAATATGCATTAACTGACATGGACCATGATAGCAAGACATGGAACCCAAAGTTCCAACCTACTCTGATGAGGGTGCTCTACTTGCCAATGGTAGAACTTAGACACGTCCCATGTACGCACATAGTTAAGGAATATGAAGAGAATGCTTTGTAATCTAGTCACATTCTTTAACTGTAACTACTTCCCTTACCATACTCATTTGGTGCTAGTCTTCTTTCTCATAGAGTACTTCACATTAAGGTTCATATATGGGGTTCCATACTAGTTCATAACCCAATCACATTTACCCTATCAAAGAGGTCTTCTAGGGTTACCTTACAATGGAGACAAGAAGCTCATGATGAATTTCCTAAGGTTTGATATGATGCTGTTCCAGCCAATCAACCTTAAATCTATCATTCCTTTACTTTGAAGGATACCATTATGGATTTCGACTTCAACATTCATAACCTTACCACTAGGTTCAAATTTTCACATAAAAGACACTCTTAACATCATTTAAGGTCTCATGTCATTAATACATAAAAGAATAAGATGCTTTATCATCCTATGTCAAGACATCACATATTCACATTCATACATGCATCAAGTAAGGGACACAAGTCAACCAAGACAAGACACAACATACTTCACATTAACACATATTACATGTCATTCTTGAAACACATAGACATAACCATATCCTCTTTAAGTCACCCTAAACAATATCACACCATCATCAATATGATTAACATAGACTCTTATAGTCAAGTAGGAATAACAAAGTATCAACCCTAAGACTATACACTCAGAGCAAAAGTCATAGTCTAATATGATCATCTAAATAACATCTGTAGAAGATCACATATACTTTCACATTACTTAACATGTAGAAAGATATTTTTATACTTCACATAATCAACTACACAAATAACCACATCACTTCAAGTAGTTGTCGACAAGTCCATGATCATCATGATACATAAAATAACGCCGACAAGGCCACATCAATTGCAAGTAAAACGCATAACACAACAAGGATAAGTGGACCATACCAATCACAATTAATTAGACTCTAATTAACATCAAAAAAAGGGAAATAGGGAAGTGTACCACCACTTTATCCTCTACACGTCAAGTCGATGCTAAATCATCCAATTCAATACCATAAGGCCCTTACCAATGGCAGTGAACAAGAATATAATGTAAATTAAATGTAATTTCATTAATATAATACAACCTATATGTCAATTGAATACAATTATTACATCATTAGATAACCCATAGAAAACTACACCATAATTCATAAACATTAAGTCAATATTAAGTAACCCATAAGGAGTCAAAACTAGGGTTCATCAATTACATGGGTTCATAGGTTAATTGAGTTAAAATCATAAATTCAATAACAATTCAATCAATATTCAATGCTTAAAACTATTAATGCAAGAACCCATGATAGATCATGAAATTGGTCAAGTTCATTTTTTGAAAACTTTAGAAAACATCTTTGAAAGTTGGCCTCCTTGATGAATAGAGTTTAAAGGATCAAAAATCATACCTATATGAATCTAATTATTCAATTTAATTAAGAATCTCTACTCAATTCTCCAATCCAAGCCCTTTCTTGTGTTTTGACTTCAATGGAGTTCTAGGGAATTTCTATGGGATTTTAGGCCTTTGGTTATGAAGAATGAAATCTTCTAAATGTTAAAGACTTATATACATGTTTAAAATTCCCAAGACTCTTAATAAAATTCCAATACTCTTATTTGGAAGTGGTGTGAATTTACAACTTCACCCCTCAACTTACAGTGAACTGCACGCAGGAAGGCAGTCCACCAACGGTTGCCAAACGACGGCCCGTCCCTTGACCAATGAACGATCCTGTTGGTACGTTGTTGGGGAATGACACAAGTATTTGGATTCTTATCCCCCAAACCTAATTTCCAAATGATGATACTCCACCAACGGGTCGTCGACTGACCCACTGGGCGTCGATTGCCTCCGTGGTTTGGGCTGTCTTGGGCAGCCTTGGGAACAAACTTTGGGTCCTTCATAAAGGACCCTTGGATGGTCCTTGGGGATGTTTTCCTGGACATTTCTAACCCAAAAATGATCATACATGAGCTTAGGACCTCTCGCACGAATTTCATACAAAACGAACACGTAAAACTCGACGAAACATACTTAGACACACAAGGTGATTTCAAGGCAAACCTTTTGAACGTCATGGACGTTGTTAGACGTTTGACCTCCAAACTTCACAAAACTTGACTCACTTCCTATATAAACCATAATAAATCATTTAAGTAACTTATAACCTCATGAATCACACATAAAAACATAGAACCACATATGAGGCACATAGGTGACTTAGTCATCGAACGTCTGAGTCGTGCCTTGACGTTTGACTTCTAATTCACCTAAACTCTTAGACATTGCCTCAATACCATATTATATACCTATTTAGGACCTTATACCATCATGAAGAACATTTTAGGCTCTAGTTCACCTAAGTTATTTTCAAGGTCTTACAGCCTCAATGTGTTGTTGATAGCCATGATGTAATCATATTGACCAATGTACACACACCCTCACTCTACATGAATGCTTACAAGTAGTATAGGATAATAATGTCTAATTAAATGTTGTCCACATATTCACTAGTATCTACTACTATGCATGTTAACCTTATGTATATGAAAGTATGATATGTGTTTCCTTAACTAGGATGACTTGATAGGTGTACTAGTATGGGCAAGGGAACGGGACCTTGTCTATGAATTGCTTATGTGTACGTTGATATGATTGTTCCTAGGTTTGGTTTCTATGTACATGAAAATGAATATATGGGCAGATTATGAATATGACTTATATGATATGATGAAGTATGAATGTGCATAGTGTCTTAGTGTGTTTATGTGAAAGGATTGCTCATGTAGTTATACCTATAGACTTATGCATTGATATGAGAACATATATTACATTTATGTGTTATGTAAAAGGTTTGCTCACATATAAGTACACACACGCATGTATGAAGATCTAGTCAATAGAGGAGCCTTGAAAGGTGTGCCCAAGAGTACTCTAAAACTAGATAGGTGCTCAAATATGCTATAAGTATATGAGGAAAAAATATCCTAAGCCTATATTTTATAAAGTAACATTAATAAAGGCTTTTAATAAAGGTAACTTAGCTTAGCACAGAGTGAACTTGACAATAAGGTGTTGGATTCCCTTGGAGGAAGATTCACCATTTGTTCCTTATAGTGTGTTGACTTCCCTTAGAGGAATATTCACCTATGGATCCACATGAGGTGGTGGCTTCCCTTTGAGGAAGGTTCACCCATGTTTTCACATGAGATGAGGCTCAAATGTCAATGAGCATGTCGAGGGTTATGTATATCTCTTAGTTCCATACACTATGCTTGCCACATAGGATCTAGAAAGTGAATTCACTTAGTATGCTAGGATATATGTTAAGGTTCTACTTTGGCTAAGTGGAACACCTTCCATTGGTGTAAGGCTCTACAATACCAAATTCCTTGTTTAGCACCGATGGTCTTGGTGTAGGTTAAGGCTATAGTTTCCCTAAAGTAAAATGGACAATGAACGTAAATGACTAAGGACCCTAACTATGATAACCTAAGATAATATACTTAGGATAGGTGGAATTAATTAACCCACCTAGACATTGCACAAGTAGCTCTCTAAGGGAGTTCTAGGAAGGTGGTCTAATGTATGTGCATATGTTATGGTTCCTTATGCATGACAAACTTGTTGTCATGAAGTGCATGGTATGATTCCTAATGACATATGTCATGTGGTCTTGTTCTTAAATGCAATATGTTTGTATTAATGACCATACGATGAAGGGCTTGCTTGACATGAATGAAGTTGTCTTCACTTACTTATTGGTGTATGAAATAGAGGGTTAAGGCTTGTGGTCTCATGATAGGTTTACTATGTCTGTGTGAGGTTATGGGGCATCACATGTACATTGAACTAGTAGACTTAGATTGGGGTCATGAGAAAGTCTTATAATGATTTATTTGAAGTGAAGTGAATAGATGTGCAAATTGATGTAACTATTGATAAAGCAAATAGAGTCTTGACTTAAATGTGTCTATGATGTATTATGCTTCTATGATGGTATGTGTTGGTTTATGTAGGTTGTATCTATACTTTCCTTGTAACCCTAGGGTGATGCATTGCACCAAGTATCACTAAAGGGTTACTTGGGGAGGTTAATGAGTAAAAGAAAAGATGTTCACTGTAAAGGAAAATAGTTTAATGTAAGGTGAAAAGAGCTCATTGTAAAGTGCCTCAAATGTGCTTTAATTCTATATGCAATTTTACATGATGTTTGGCCTTTATAAATGTCTATATGAAGTATGTCAATGATATAAATGCTATTTTATCAAGATTTTATAAAGATTACACAAAAAGGCATCATGTATGGATTTCAAGTAAAATATTCCTTTTAAATGCATGGTTGTCATACTTAGTGCATTCTTGTAATAACACCATTCTTCTCTACCTTTTACACAAAGTGTATGTTATGGATGCGTAAAGGATGTCTCTATAAATGAAGATCTTGTTATGTGATTCCCAAGCTCAAGGAAAGGAATTCATAAGTCCAAGGATGTCTAATGTTTAGTTTACTGTAAAGTTCTTAAATCTTGAATAGTTGTGTATTATGTTATAAGGGTCGTGTCCCTATTGTACTCTTTTGATGTTGTGTCTAGGATGGCAAAGAGACTTAACGTCTAAGTATGTAATATGATATTATATATATATATATACGAAGCGAAGTTTATAGCATAGGATGTTCTATGAAAAGTTTTAAATTTTTCGCTAAATTTACATGACAATGTGATGAATGATAACTATGGGCTTGCATAAAACCTCCGAGAGGTCAAGTACGCCATGTTACTTCTAGGGGGTGCTCCCCAGATGTGACATGAAAGATCTATGAATCCTGAAAATACTTCAAAATGAATAAGAAGTCTTTTATCTTCTTCCCACTTTATTCTTCTCTTGTTTTATATAGTTTCATAATACAGTATCAACACGGGTCTCTTTCATTCATGATTTAAGGTTATCAGGTACTATTTGATCTTGTCATATTCCACTGTTGGATTAACATACAGTATGCAGGAACTAAATAATTTGATAGGAAATATTTTCCTTTTCTTCTCATGAATGTTGCAAAATGGAGTTGTAATAGACCATTAATTTAATCTATCAATTTAAGTATACATTTTGCCTGTAATTGGACAGATTCATTCCTTACACAACTCGACAGGGCCACCATATTAAGTTGATTTAGGAGAACACATGTCAGTATGAACTTGGATATCTACTTGACAATTTGTATTCATATATATTACTATGACATGATATAAACTTATCTCTAGATGAGATAAGTTTTTAAAGTTTAACTAATATTGTTATGTGATGTCTCATATCATTAGTTAATTATTGTTAACTTTGTTATGTGGTAGTTTAATATCAAAGTTAATTATTGCTCATCTTTTTATGAGAAATTTATGGTAAATAAAAAGGGTAAAGAGTTTGTGTGTTGATGCACCATGATAAATATATTGGATTCATGTCTCATCTACTTATGACATAAGACACTTTTATATGTGTAAGACATTAAATTTAAGTACCAATGCACTAATATTGATAATATGTTGACTATTAAAACAAACAATGTGCTTTTAATAAAAATTAGTCATGAAATCATTCCATTCTCTAAAGTGAATGTGGTAGCAGTACATATTATGACTGAAAGAAGACACGTGATTGAACAGTGCATATGAATGTGAATGAGACACTAAGTATCATAATTTGATGTACTTAGATGATTGTGTTGCATTCATTAAGAATGAAAAGTTTTGATAAATGCTAAAAATACAAATTCATTCTCTAAAGTGAATGAGGTGCATGCCCACCATGCTAGGCGTGGAAAAAGTCACGATCTTTGGTCATAGACGTTGTATCACTAAGAATGTCTCTGGGCAGACATGTGCTATTTTTTTGTTTGTATTGGACATGATTGGTGACACATTCTATAGTAAATCAAAAGTTTCTTACTTTAAATACTTTCATACTTTGTCATGATCATCTAGTACATCATAGGTCTATAAGGACGAGATGAATTATAGAAAACTAAAATGGACATTCATTATAGAACATAAAGATTCTTTTAAATGATAAATTTTCTTTTAATGCGAGTTAGCAAGGCAAGTTAATTGTGAGACAATCACAAACAAAAGTTTAGATTGAGTCCCTTACGTTTGACGAACCTATACATGAGGATATCCATGGACCTATCCACCTACTGAGTGAGTTGTTTAGATACATAATGGTCCTAATAGATAATTCTGCTAGATGTTTCATGTGTGCATATTGTTATCTCGCAACTTGATGTGTCCAAAAGTATTGTCATAAATAATGTGATTACAGACACAATTTTGTGATGATCAGATTAATCTATTCAGTGATGGAATAATGACTCACCTTTAGAAGAGGTAGAGTAATTGAGAAAAAATAAATCTAAAATTTATTCCTGGAGTATTAAAACTGAAATTTTCTTATATAATAGAAATAAATTGGAAATTTACTAAAGCAAAAAGGCACATGACATAGTAACATTGGAGTTTACGAGTACTAATAATTTATTAGTTGACATGAATAATCCCTAAATTCTGAAAAGTATTAAAAGTGAACATGAGCCCGTTCACCTATCATGTTATATGATTAAGAGATGCATCTATAATATAATAACATGTGTGTTTTTGTCAACTTGCAGTTTGACATTCACAAAATTATTTGTGCAAGATAATTGAGCTAAGAGTACAAGTTTCATAATATGAAATCAAGAAAATTCATCTTGATAATATTGATAAATATATAAGATGATGTGACATTAAATGTCTCACATAGTGAAATCATTGATTATGAAAATAAAGACCCATGTGTTGATCTGAATATGATACTGCATACAAAAGCAATTGTATCATTCAGACCAATAAATTATGGTCAAATTTTATATCAATTGATTTATGCTCAGGGACCAAATATTTTCATTTGATTATTTTGATATGTATTATATAATTAATGAATATACAATGATGCACAAAGATAGATTCTCTAAATGATTGAGATATATGTTAGTTTGTCTAACATAAGGGGGAGCTAAGAAGCAACACAAGAGTTCTAAATACTCCTATTGGATGTTTCTAGATGATATAGTCTACGACATGCATGAATACTGACAGACTAATCGATTCTAAATTAAATAATCCTTGAAATGGGGAAAGGATCAAATAATCAAAATGATCATAATAAGGAGATAATGTGCTCTTGGAGAGCCTATGACATAACACTTTATGAAACCTCATGAGAGGGGTAGCTACCTAAAAATAATTAAGTGATGAGATCTCAATAAGATTTGTCGTATTGTGAATCGATACAAAATGGTATATCGTTGCGATATCTTTGATACAATAGCGCGCAATATTGTAAAGATTATTATGATATAAATTCTACGACTAATAAAGAGTGGTGTGTAGAAATAATTATCAAGTGAAAAGTGGAATTATTCATCTGGTAAGCGTAAAGATTATTTGACTTACAATCTAGGCACTAGAAAATGTCATACATTTAATATTTAATGTTGTCACTTGACAAAGTTAGTATGAAAATATCTGTTACGTTCCAAATCTAAAGCATATACATGTTTTTGTAGAACTTGTTTATCATCCTCATAAGGATAAAATAGACTCAAAATGCATAGAGCATACACAATTATTATTATGCAAGTTGATGACACGAATTGGAACTCTTGAAGGTTTTTCAAAAGGCAATAGATTATTTGCTTAAAGAAGTTGAAATTAGGAACTTGCAGAAATATTTTACCCTGATGGGGAAATTCATCAAAGGAGATAGAAGGAAGCATATTTCGTCAAAGTTTTTTTACACTTATGAGCTCCCAAGAATGGTGATATCAACATGCAACAGGTTTGTTCAAAATAATACTATAGTTGATTTATTAACAGAGTCTCTACCAACTACAACTTTCAAGAAAATAGTACACAATATTGGAAAACAATGATTCAAGTCTCTGGATTGATGTTCTCATAAACGGGAGTTAATACATAATGTACTTTTTTTCCCTCACAAGGTTGTCCCATTGGATTTTCCTTGTAAGGTTTTTAATGAGGAATTCATAATGCGTATTATTAGATATTGTACTCTTTTTCCTTCACTAGATTTTTTTCACACTGGGTTTTATATAGTAAGGTTTTAACGAGGCACATACTCTATGGAAATTCAAGGAGGAATGTTATAAACAATTTGTATTATAGTGAATGTCTAAATATGCGGAGTCTATTTATGATATGGTTAGGAATTCAACTTGGGGACCAAGTTAGGTTTCACCTATAAATAAAGGGGTTTTCCTTCATTGTAGATAAGATTTGTGAAAGATCTATGAATCCTAAATATACTTCAAGATGAATAAGAAGTCTTTTTTCTTGTACCTACTTTATTCTTCTTTTGTTTTATATAGTTTTTGTAATACTACGAATGTCTAAAGCCTAAAATAGATCCTAACATAAGAGTATAAGAGTTGTAACATTGTTTTTAAGTCAATTATAATGTATATAAGTCATTTAGGAAGTTTTAGAATCAAAACGTCAAGGAACGTCCATGACGTCCGGAAACTAGTTCAAGAGGTGCTAGTGTGCCTCAGCCTATTTGACTGAGTTTTAAGAGTCAGAAAATGAAAAAATTTGGTGGTGAGGTGTCTAACACGTATTATATTTAGTTTATACTCTAAACATATAGGTACGAATCCCCAAGGACCAACCAAGGGCTCTTGAGGAGGACCCTTGCAATTTGGAAAAAAGTTGTCAAAAGGCAGTGTCTACCACGAGTTGCAGGAGACGAGGCATCATTAGATCGACGGGGCATCGATGCCTCAATATACAAAAACATAGACATTTTGGATAATGTCCCATTTGTACCAGTATCTTACACTAACGACGGGTGTGCAGGACGAAGGGGCACATGGGTGTCGATTGACCTACGGCCCGTCAGTCGGGGTCTCATAGCTCAGGCCCTTGTGTTGCTGCCTTGTTTTATTTAATTCATTTAATTAGTTAGTTTATTTAGGAAGTTAATTAGGTATTAGGGGGTGATTAATTAAGTTAGTTAAGTCCCTGTATAAACTACCCTAAGCCTAAAACCTCTCTTAACTCCATAATTTCCCAAAAACCAAATTGCTCCTCCTCTCTTCTTTCTCTCTCCCAAAGAAACTCCATAGAATACCAAGCAAAGGAGGTATATAGGTCTGAAAAGGATCAAGTTTTCTCCATCAAACTTCATCAATTATTAAGGTATGAGATTCCTTTCACCTTTGGGATCTCTTTCCCCAAAGGGTTCCTCCAAATTGATTTCAAAAGTATGAAATTCAAGTGGGTTTACTTCCAATACGAAATTGATCTTGTGAATTGATTTTTTTTATTATTACTTTTGTTTATTGTGAGTATATTAACATGTATTGTGAATCACTTGGACTACATCTTAATGGATTGACCTAGTTTGTGGAAACATGACCTTTTCCCCTTAACCCTAGGTTGTGATCTTGAATTAAATTATGAAGTATTGATAATTGGCTTGGTTAATGTATTACTATTTTTTGTTGTTATTATGCCAAGTTATTAGTAGATTGTGATATATTGTAATTCAATTATGCTAGTTCTTGAGTAATTGATTGTGAAGTAGATCATGAATTTGACCTAAGTCTCTAATCCTAGGCTATGAACTAGTGATAAATTCTTGTGTAGTGATTCAATTAACTTCATTATTATGTTGGTTACTATTGTGTGATGATACTACACCCATTATTCAGTTGAATTGAATGGTTGATGGTAAGACCTTGATGATGGTTTGTGAAGGAGATTCGGGTAAGTCTTGTGATCTAAATTCCTTACTTTAATTATGATTACTAATGATTAAGTTATGAAGTTATATTTAGGTATACCTTATGCTAAGATTGATAAGGTTAGTATGATGTTGAATTGGAATTTCTTGAACTATAGTTTGTGAGTTCTTGGCTAAGATGTAAATGTTATAATGATGTTGATAACTTATCAATGGCCTTATTATGATATGACTTTGTAAATATGCTAACCTCACATGTATAAATTGTAATGAAAGGACTATACACAGGCAATTCTTATTTGAGCTATGATGATGATTATATAAAGGATATAGCCTATGACCTACATTAAGTTATGATGATTAATAAAGGAATTAAAGGCATTTCAAAAGAGACTCTAGCTTTGCACCTAGTGAAATAGAGTAAGGAGTGTCCTTTCCCACATAGGGAAGGTAGGATCACTAAAGTACTCATGAGATTGGAGACTATAATGCATGTAGCATAAAGAGGGTCCCAACTACATGTCCTAGTTCTTGGACTATGTTGCTCCTATAGGAATACTAGCAAGTGAATCCACATAGAAGTTATGTTAATGTTTTGGTACTACCTTAGCAAGTAGTTTGCCTTCTTTCGGTGTAAGGTTCCATGATACCGGATTCCACATTATCTCATGTGGTATATGTCAGTTAAGGCAAGATGTTCCAAAAAGGTAAAATGAAGTAATGAATGAACTCTAACTAGGGGTGACCTAAGGGGTATAGCTTATCTAGGTAGGGGTATGGGACTCTACTGTCACGATCTAAGAGTACCCCCTACAAGTTAGGGCATTCTTGAATCAAAACACGGTGTACTCGACCTCTCGAAGGTCTTGTACAAGCCCTTTGACTTCGTTCATTGCATACATGTATGAAAAGTAGTGCGGAATTAAAACTTTTCACACGAAATAATAATACTTCAAAATATCTCTTTTATAGAAAAACATAATGGAAGTCTAAGTATCAAAGTCGTCATCTTAGACATAGAATAAATTAGAACACGGACCATAATTCATCACATAGAAAATAGCTAAGTCTATTATAATACTTTCAATAAGGAAATCTAAACATCAAGACGTCCTCGAATCTAGTGATGACATACAAACTCTTTACTTGAATGGATCACTAATCTAAGCTTCCACTTTGAGACTTCTCTCAAACGCCACCTATACCTTTAGAGATAGAAAAAATGTATGGAATTAGTACAAACACTTTTACTAAGTATGGCACAATGTATAAATCATGACAAACAGACTTTTGTATAAAACATGGTCTTTTTGATTAAAATATCATAGTATAAGCATAAGAACAACATTAAACACCATAGAAACATATAAGATATGCATTTTATCAAATATTGGAGAATGTTATAGTGAACTAAGTTCAACTTCACAGTCACCTCTCTTAACTTGCAACCCTTTCACCAAAGGTTATCCAAAGACTCGCTTAAGTGATACGAAGAGAGACCTCCCATACACCCTCTCTAAGAACAGCTAAATGATCATTAAGACTACCTAAGATAAGACCATTATCACTTTATTTGTTAAACTCCCTTCCTATAGTTACTCTAAGACTCACCTAAGTAACACATGAAGAGACCGCCCATACACGCTTTTCAAGCCTACCTAAGAAATCCTCAAAGCTACTCTAGATAACTACTTTTTAAATAAAATTTCCTTACTAAAGTCATTTAGAAAACATTCATTACTTATGGACATTCACATAATGGTTTTAAAGAAGACCTAGCGCACTCCCACACTAACATCTTCAAAGCCTAATCGTGCAATGTCTAGATAGCGTCTCATTCCACTACCTAAACTTCATAGTACTTATCCAACACTAGTATGTATCCCACGTGATTAGAATAAGCAATAACCGACATAGACCATACTAGCTAGGCATGGAATTCGAAGTCTACCCTACTCCGCTGGAGGGTGTTCTACTTGCCAAGGGTAGTACTAGGACACATCCCATGTAGGCACATGGTTAAGGAATATCAAGGTCTTTTATGCACTCTAGTCTCCTTATCAATCACATATACATTGTACTCTACTCTCCTTCTTAAGTATAGATACAACCCATAACATATTCACTTGGTGATAGACTTTGTTCTAAAAGACTTTGTGCTTCAACTAGTTCTTTCATTTTCAGTTGCTCATACTTCGACTTCACTCTAATCAGATGAAGGCTGGTGCTTCAAATATAAAAAATTTTATCTGTCAAAATAACAAATTTGTGTCAACTTGAGAAGAAAAGTTCTAATACATTTTTTCTACTATGTTTATCTCCTTCTCTTCAACAAAATCAAGATTAACCACAAATAAACCAAACACAAATTTACAGGAGTCATCCATATAATTTAGTAGAAAAAGATCTGAGACATAATGGAAGTATTTCAAAAGATAGAGAACATAGAACCAAAAGATAGGTGGAAATCAAAACTAACTAGAAAGAAAGCTAATAAAGTACAAAAAATTTTGAAAAAAAACATAGAGTGCCAAGTATTGCATCACAGTCTATGCCAGCAAATGTTGGATTTTATAGAAGGCAAAAATGTGATGTTTTGAACGGAAGATGAGTACTGTACAACAACTTAAATACAATTTTCTATAAGTTTTTAATTTTGATGTAATATACAAGATGTAAAGGACGAAAATAACATGGTAGATTTCATAGTTACTCTACAAAATAGGACTTCCACCGTACGAAACTAACTTTCTTTTCATTTACGTACAAAAGGTTTTCACTTATTTACTGCCTTAGCACCGCCACAGTGCTAAGTTGTTCCACTTTTGAACATATAACATACTTACCTACTTTTATTTTTTAAAACAAATAAATACTAGAGTATATAAGTACGATATGTCTTTTTGAGATATTTTCATAAATTTAGCCACACCCTTAAATTTAATTTAACAATTTCAAATATTAGGTGTGGATATGAGAATCAAGGGGGGAACTAATGACAAATTATAATAAATGTTTACTACAATACCATAAAACACAGATCAATGTGCAGACAAAGATAATTTAAAAATAAAGAACTTGAGAAAGGAATTGTCAAAGGAGGGGGGGGTAGGAATTCACTAAAAGCTTACGAAATCAATGGAGTCCCAAAGATGACGCCTTGCTTCAAAATATTTTGGATTTTCATGAATGTAAAGATTTATTTGTGGTGATTTAGTTGCTCTTTGGTAATGTCAAGCTAGAAGATTGTTGGGCCCTCAAGCTGTAAAAACTGGAGACGAAGTTTTGAATATTTGGACAACAGGTGTGGAAATACAGTTGATCATGTTTGAAAGAGGTGGCACACTGCAGGATGCATTACTTGCCGATATAAAAAGAATTGTGCAGTCATCTTTGACCATCAAATATATGACTAAGAGAAACTCTGCAGAAAAACTGTTAATGTGCAAAGTAAAAAAAAATACACGTTCTAAAATTAAATCATTATGAATTTGCAGCATGTATTTTAAAGTAATTATTCTCTACTCATTAAAGAGGAAAGGAGCATGTTAGTGGTGTAATCACTGTAACTACTTCTACCTGGTGATCTAACAAATATCTTAATTTGACAATATTCAGTTTGAAAGATAAGAAGAGTCACTCTACTTCATGTACATCACATTATAAAAAAATTATACAATTTACCTCTTCCTTTTGAAAACTTACTTTATAATTCTGTGTAGAAGATTACAAAGTAGACACCTTTCTACCAATTTCAAACTTCAAATTGATTTTTTAAAAAACCAATGCACCTACTGCACACATGACACTTCAAATGCTAACAACAGTATGCTTGATCTTGAGTAAATGAACTTAATAAGAACACAACTTTCCATCACACTAGTTATCATATAACAATTATAACATCTTAAATATATTAAATAAAGATAACATATTCGCAAGAAATTATAGTTCCAACCTTATGATAGGGTTTGCATTAAGGTGTACACTAAGGGTCATTTGGTTGGAAGTTAGTTATCCTCTTATTGTTATTCCCCCATGTATGTGAGATAACTTATCAGTAGTATAAATAGTCGAATAAATAACCAAAGAATACCTAATACCTCCAATCAAACGTAGGATAAAATAATTCTATATTTCATCCCGAGATTGTTATATTGTATACCTCACATAAAACAACTGCTAAGCTTCTGCGAAAGCTAAGGAAGCCAAAGGACAAATGGTCTAATTCTTATTTGGTTCCTTCAAACTTGTAGATGATATTTTTATCCATTATCCTATTATGTTTAGCATGACCAATAAAATCAAATGTCATGATGGTAAATAATAAAAGCTTAAAGTCTAAAGATCTGTATGGTAAACTAACATACTTATCCAATCCAGGAGTATTGTGGTAAATAAGTAGTAACCATGAAAATTATAGTTCACAAATCAAGCACTCATAGCATAAAATATGTTTGATTGTGGAACTAAGAAGACCAAAGGATCAATTTTTAAAAGCTATAACCATATCCTCATTAAGTAACCATAAGTGCTAATGATAAACTTGCACAGTATCACTGTCCAACGCCACCTGATAACAATAAATTATCCATGATTTCTGAAGTTATAGACAGTCTTATTGAACATGTTATGAGAGTTAACTGCATCTCCTATTTTATCCCAAAAAGTTGCACAAGGACTATTATTTTACTTAGTTGTATGTTAACTTTGTAACTCAACACTAAATTGTGTTGTCAAATAATTAAAATTATCTTATTTTCATGTCAAAAATATTTCTTTTATAAGATTAAATTAGTCGTTACAATCAGCATCCCTGTCTTGGAGAGTCTCCAGAGAAATCTCTTGTTGAAGCTAGGCTTACTACTGAGGAAATTCCTGCAGTTGAAGTCGTTGAGTGGCCTACAATTATGAGGATTTTGACAATGTTCTTCGGCAAGGAACAGAACCGTACCATGAATGCAAGTGACTGTTTGGCCAAAGAATGTGCACTGCAATGCGCTATTCTCAGTCTTACCTTTAAAGTGCAAGAATTATAGGTCAATAAAAGGTTCCCTTTCCCAATTTCATTATCATGGAAGGGGCCTGGTCCAGGTGCATGAATGGACTTCGAAAAATCATCACCTTACGATTTTTTTCTCAAAGAAAATCTGATACCTAGTGTCAGCATCAGGATGCTCTTCAGAAATATGGCAACCCTGTTCATTTGTCAGTTGATGTTTGAAGGAAGCCAGAGGCATTCGATAGGGTCTGTAGGCCTATAATAACAAAGACTAAGCGAGCGACTCCTGATATACCATCATGTCAATCCCCTCAACAAGGTGAGAAACAACCTCCGAGTGCAGAGAATCCTAATGCAGGAAATGCAAATGCAACTATCGGTACCAATGCTAGAAGCGAGTAATACCTGCTGCCAAGCTAATTTAAATAGACAAATCTGAGATTACGCCAAGTTTTTCATGAGTTAAGTTGATTGTCTGATCTTCAAAGAGTTCATGAAGGCAGAGACTTGGTTTGATCTGTATTACTTTTTTCATTTTATTTGCAACTTTAAAGGGTCCTATAACAGCAAGCAATCAATATTTTGTCGTTAGATTCGTGTGATCAATATCGACCGGCCATGGCATGTCAAGTTATAATGATAATGAAACTCCAAAACCAGATTTTCAAGGTGCTTTTTGAATGTAAAATTCAATTGTTCTTAAAAAATAGTTTTTACCACTAACATCACTTGGGATCAAATACATATAATATGAGAAGAAGTGTTATCACAAGATATAAAATGACACTTAATTAGAAGATTTAATGTTCAATAAACAACTTAATATTTTAATAAGCTAGGGAGCAAGAACTATGATCAGTAAGCATATAATTTCACAATCATCTATATGTATGACATTTCAGCAACGACATCTCAATGTTTTACAAGTGATTCTAACAATTCTTTCAATCTATAATCAATCAGATACACTAAAATAGGTCACTCATATAACTTTATCAAAATCTAATACTTATAGAGTTGAAAAGCAAAAACATTATATGTCAAACATATCCTTATTAAGCATGAATGCATCTGTATTTTATAGAAGATATTCAGCATACCAAATTCTACAATTTGTACAATATAACAATCACACAGAAGCCAAATTGGCCTAAAATTCACATAATAAATAACATGAACAGTAGGACAAATGATAAACTATTTCATTCCACAACAAAAGACATCCAACTATTTTCAAAAAAAATATCCAAATATCATAAAACTACCTAAAGAGCTTAAAATTGTTTAAAAAAAAAAAAGTCAAACTTTAACCAAAAAATAGTAATGAATCGCATATCCAAAAGAAAATATAAACAAAAAAATAGAAAATGGATGAAAAACACTAAAAACAGAGAAGAGAAAAAAATAAGAGTCACGTTAGGCAAAGGGTCGTGTATTTACCACATTCATAAAATTTAGCATTATACCTTAAAAATAAAAGGAAAATGGATACATTTTTCCTTCAATAACTGAAAATTTCCAAATTGTATGTTCCTAATTTGATTTTCAAAGAAAAATCTACAATGATAAAAGTTACAGCTCCAAGAAAAAATGATCAATAACTTACCTTGATAAGAAGGAGAACAAACCCTAAGACAAGAAAAATTCACAAGATGTGTAGAGTGGGTGTCCAAGTTCAAATCGCCATCAGAGAAGGCAAGTCATTGCAATGAAGAATGGGAGTTCAAATCTCCACCATAGAGGAAGGCATCGTGGTGTTTGAGGAGTGTGGTTTTTTACGTGAGCGAAGATTAAGAGAACAAGGTTAAAAACTTTGGTTCTTTTTTATTTAGGTTAGTTTTTAGAGTTAATACCTCAGAACTCAACTTTGCACTATTCTCTCAGAAAGTCACTCAACTTTCAATTTTTCCTCAAAAGTCACTCAACTATGCACTCTTCTCTCAGAAAGTCACTCAACTTTCAATTTTCCCTCAAAAGTCACTCAACTATCTACTCTTTCTTCAGAAAGTCACTCAACTATCCACTCTTTCCTCAGAAAGTCACTCAATCTATTAAATTATTTTTAATTAAAATTTATTGATATTAATTATTTATATAAGAAACCAAAAATTTTAAAAAATAAATTAAATCATTTAGTGATCCACCCACCTAACCCGACCCATTAAAAAATATGATATGACCCATTTTATTTTATCTTTAATCCTAAATTAATCCCTCTCTTTAACCTTGAATTAGGATTAATTTAGGATTAAAGATAAAATAAAATGGGTCATATCATATTTTTTAATGGGTCGGGTTAGGTGGGTGGATCACTAAATGATTTAATTTATTTTTTAAAATTTTTGGTTTGTTATATAAATAATTAATATCAATAAATTTTAATTAAAAATAATTTAATAGATTGAGTGACTTTCTGAGGAAAGAGTGGATAGTTGAGTGACTTTCTGAGGAAAGAGTAGATAGTTGAGTGACTTTTGAGGGAAAATTGAAAGTTGAGTGACTTTCTGAGAGAAGAGTGCATAGTTGAGTGACTTTTGAGGGAAAATTGAAAGTTGAGTGACTTTCTGAGAGAATAGTGCAAAGTTGAGTGACCATCTGAGGTATTAACTCTTAGTTTTTACTAACCACACAAAGTTATATTCTTAACGACGGGTTATTTGTCTTTTTTTACTGTAAACTTAATATTACACGTATAAAGACTGGAAAAAAAATTCGGGCGCTAAAACTACAACAATAGCGACCACATTCATTATCCTTCGCTAAGAAATTGTCGTTAAAAGTCAAGTTTCTTGTAGTGATGGGGCTTTACTTAGTCATTGCACTAGTGGACTTAATGAGGGTTCATCAGTAATGGTCTTGCTTTGGTTAGGTTGTTATGAACTCATATACATGTTTGTTAATGTTATAACTTGATGATAGACTTGTCTTGACTGTGTGCTCAATTATGTTGACTTGACTAGATTTAGTATTGCTTGTCTTGTGATGTACATGGTCTTGACTTGATGAATATATATTATTGACTTGTATTGGTTCTTGAATATGCGCAAGGCTTTTCAAAGTAAATTGCATATTTTAATGAAAGGTCCCTTTTTTGCATGATTTTATGTTGTGTGTGCATATGATCCTATATTTAGTACAAAAGATGTGTTAAACCCATTTTCTACCTTTTCCTCAATATTTTAGGTTCGGATCGTTGAAGGGATTGTGACAACTTTTGAAGGAAGACTTGGATTCTCATTCTCCAACTTAGGTAGGTCCTCATCACTTCGAGGACAATGTCATTTTCTAGCATCGGATATTGAATAGTCTTAAAGATAATATGTTCATTTCCTTTTATTTGAGTATTAAAGATTTTATAGCCTATATGTGACTTTTATTGTATTGATTTTATGGGCCATGCTTAATTGTTATACTCTTGTTTAGATGGTTATGAGATGATACATTCGATTTTGAGAATATATATATATATATA